>NC_057812.1:175038791-175338791 GCF_018294505.1 Triticum aestivum
TCATCCGAGGTAATCTTACGATCATTTCATAATTAAATTACATTTCAAATTCAAATAGTTACATTCCTATTGATTCACTACATAAAATTTGACATAAGAAAATAAAAATATAGGTCATAAGACAAGAAAATTTGCAGTTTATGTGTATTTTAGACTATGTTTTTATGTTTGTAATTTTACATAACATAAAATATTTTTTACGGCGATTATATATTTCTTACGGTCCCTTTTTGCCTCGGAAATAAGACAAAACTTACGGAACGTAAAATTACGGTGCATTGATGGTAAAATAGAGGGGGGTGAAGAATAACTATTCCTCAACCAGGGTTGCTCTCAAATGACAAGTGCCAGTTTCTCTCAGAGCAGCCAACCAGCTAGTGGTTGTAGGGGGCGGCTATTTATAGCCTAGGGAGCAGCCCGACATGATAAGACATAAATGCCCTTCAATGATATGACCGTTAGGTGGATAGATATTTTGGGACAGCTGGCGCATAGCACTGCAACGGTCGGAATTTTGAGTAGCAAAATCCTCAGGGCTATCATGTTCCTCACTGTGTAGGCAATCCGCACTGGCGAATTCCTAACTCCTCAGTCAGGAAAAATTCCTCAGAGACCAGAAGAACTTCATCTCTGTCACTGAAGAAATTGACTGAACTGTATGAGATTTCCAATGGCTTCACTCGAAGGGATTGGTAGGTGTAGGATTTTGAGTTGAGCATCACATGGAAATTTTTCCTTAGTATTTCCTCGACCCCCTTTAATAGTATGGTGTTTCCTATGACTCAAGAAAGAGAAAAAACAAAACTATGAAAACAAAAGTCTTCAAGCTTCATATTCCTCGCATGAATATCAAGTCTTCACGGACACACCAATTTCTTCACTTTCAAAGTCTTCATGAAAGTCTTCAGAAATATCAAAATCTTTAGTCGAAGATATTTATTTTTAGGGGTCAACTTTTCCTGTAAATATCAAACTCCTCATAGACTTATAGACCTGTGTACACTCACAAGCGCATTAGCCCCTTAACCTATAAGTCTTCAATACACCAAAATCACTGAGGGGCACTAGATGCACTTACACCATAGAGCCCGTCACCCCTAGGTTCAACCCCTGGTTGGCTTGCCCGATCACTTTTGATCGTAGGGATCACGAGACAAATATCCGGAACGAAGGACTGACGGCCTTTGTGTTAGACCCAATAATAAATGGGTACCATTTCACACGAGTCCTCATGGACGACGGCAGTGATCTAAATCTGATATATCAGGACACAGTCCGCAAAATGAGGATAGACCCGACATAAATAAGCCACAATAATACTACCTTTAAGGGAGTAATACCAGGCCAAGAGGCCCGTTGTACGGGCTCCCTACTACTAGAGGTGGTATTCGGTTCCCCCGATAAATTCCGAAGCGAAAGGTTAAATTTTCACGTTGCCCCATTCCGAAGTGGCTATCAAGCACTACTCGGAAGAACGGCTTTCACTCATTTTAACGCAATACCACATTATGATTTTCTCAAGCTTAAGATGCCCGGTCCACGTGGCATCATCTCAGTCAGCGGAAATACCGAACGTTTCCTGCGTACGGAAGAGGATACGGCGGCTCTAGCAGCCACAAACTAGACGGCCTCACCGACCAGAAAAATGGCAGGTCGTTAAGACCACAGACACGGTCAAATGAATCTGGCATTCCATCATATATACATGAGATTGGTTTGGTGATCAAACCCTCATAAACAATACCAGGGGCTTCCCGCGTGTAATCAGGGCCAGCACGGCTCAACTTGGCTTCTCTTGAATTTTGATAGTTCATTGACAATAACTAATTCTTCTTTTTGGCACGGCAACTTTCACTTAAGTTCTTTCCTTTTGCAGATGACAATCGTGCTACACCCGTTCAGGACACGGCACAACGGAGACACAGGCGCAGACGTGCAGCAGGGACCCGCCCAAAGGTTTCTTTTTAGATTAAGACCCTGCGTAAACCTTTTTTACTGTCTCTTGTTGCTCTTATCCTCCGGATACTCCACACAAATGAGAAGGATGCTAGCGTTATTGGCATGTGGCCATGCCAGGGTTTTGCACGTACCTGGACACATGGGGTTTCTTATTAAGGGCATTGTTTAGCCCGGTATATGTTATAAAGACCGAACACCTTAGGGAGTGTTCGGCGTCGTGAGTTTGGCCCTATATGCATCAACTCCGAATCATGTTCTTTGGTCAAATGTTGGGTTTGCCTGGCTCCCACGTTTTGGTACCTTACGTTCCGTTATATCGGCTAAGGTAGCACTGGAAGAACTACTACGATTGTGCCCTGGTTCATCCGGATGAGCACCTCAATAGAGAAAGTCGAAAACTGACTGTTATGATATAGCGAGAGACTGGTCAACCACTCGATGACTCATCGGAATCTTCGGGATTCCTCCTCTTTAACGAAGGGCTGTTTCCCGGTCATGTACGTACGCGCCCCGTATTCGGACGAGCGCAGAAGTACCAGGGGCTATATAGTAGCCCCACTGTCAAACTCCTATGGCTAAGTGAAAGTTTTAAAGCAATATAGTCCAATTGCCTTGTTCGCTACGCTATCACCTCCTTAACAGACCAAGATGTTTGATCAAGTGGATATGTATTTTTTGCGAACAACCCCGCATTATATGCGTGGGGGCGGAAGCCGACGACTGCAAACTTTCAGGTTATATACATGTATACATAAACGGCCGCACAGGAGGCATCATAGTACTTTCGGGCAAAAGTATAAATACAGCCTTGATAATTCAGTAAAACATTGTTTGTACAATGGGAATATATGTCACTAGAACATAATATTCTTCGAGCACTGAGCCTCTATCGAACGAGCGCCTTCAAGAACTTCTTCAAAGTAGTGCCCTGCAGCCACTCGGCCTACGGTCGAACCCTGTGTCGCAACAGTGGTGGCCTCCATCTCCGCCAGTATGTCTTGACACAGGCAAGGGCCATCCGCGCACCCTCTATGCACGCCGATCTCTTTACAGCATTGATGCGTGGCACAGCACCAAGGAATTGTTGCACTAAGCTAAAGTAGCTATTCGGCCTTGGCCCTCCCGGCCACAGGTGATCCACAATGGACCTCATGGCAAGTCCGGACAACCTATGGAGCTCGGCCCACTCGGCTAATCGCTCATTCAACAGCAACGGACGGACTAGAGCGTGAAACTGTGACCAGAATAGCTTTTCCACTTCGGGACCTTTCTGATCCTTGAAGTACTCAGCCGCATCAGCAGCACTTGCAGCCAAATCCATGCACGCGTCCACAGAACTCCATAGCCAGTCCATAGGAGCATACTTCAGATCTCCGAACTTAGTTCGCAACAAGGGCTTCCCAGACATGATATCTGCAGCTTGATTTAGCTCCTCCTTTGTCGCTCTAATTTTGGAGCGGGCTTCCTTGGCAGCCACCATGGCCTTCTCTAGGTCCGTCGCCTTCGCCCGGTTTTCTTCTTCAAGAAGCTGGTAACGGTCAGCGGCATCTTTTAACTCTACAGCCATCTTGGCTATTTTTTCCTTGCTCTCGCAATGCGCGGCCTGTTCGGCCCTTAACTCTTTGGCCGCCTTTAGAGCGGCCACATTGCTACTCCTTGCTTGCTCCTTGGCTCGGGCAAGCTCCGCCCGAAGGGTCTTCACGGTGGCAGCTCCATCTGCAGTCACAACATATTAAAGATACTGGCATCATGCTACTCTTATTATGTGACGATCACCAGAGAAATCACTCACCCTGTGCCTCGTCAAGCCGCTTGTTGACAAGCACGATGTCGGCATCTGCCGCATCAAGTTGCCGCTTTAGCTCGACAAACCCATCAGTCCGACTAGCTACCGGAGCTTCAACCACCTACACATAAAGGCGGTCTGGTTGTTACTTGGGACTATGATCCTCTATTTGCCGCCGTTTTCGACGACAACCAGAGTCTCAGGGGCTACTACCTGCATAGGGCATACCTAACGTATGCGGTACTGTTAAAAACATACATTATTTCACGTACCTCGAAGCCTTTCAGCAGAATTATAAATGCTTCATGCAAACCGCTTTCAGCGGATGAAATCCTTTCAATTACCGTACCCATTAGCGTACGACGTGCTTCCAAGACGGCTGCTTGCCCCAGAAGATCCTTCAGCGCGTCCGACCGCACACTGTACGGACCCTTGCTGTTGCCCTCCTTAGGAGCCGGATACTGGGGATTCCGGGTAGCCAAAGTGTTATCCTCTGGCCTTAGTGGATCCGGAGATACCCTTCATGACGACACTTCAAGGTCGCCCGCTTCATGAGGTAGGGTGTCGGGGAGAGGCGTTTCGCTCTCCATCATCTCCGGAAGAAGATCCCCCGAAGACGAACTCTGTCGAGACGGGCTACGATCCGGACTACAATTTATAAGCACTGGTTATTATCTTCGGGAGTAAGGTAGGATTTTTCCCCTATTAAGTACTTTTTGATTACTTATAGCTTGGTAGAGGGCTGATCCCCGCGCGGACATTGTGCGGCAAGAATACCCTCCGAGGCAGGACCCTCTGAAGAAGATTTCTTCTCCCGTTTGGAAACCTTAGTTTCCGGATCTTCAGAGGTAGTCCTCTTGCACTACAAGGATACCCCCTATAAAGCAACACATATTCTACAACGTTTTGATTATAAGTTGCAAAAATTCACAAGAGATACGCATATAAGCGTTGCAGCATATGCGTTGTCAACTTGTTGTATGTGACCATAGTGTCCTACATAGTTTGCAACAGATCTTATACGTTGTCATGTATGTGTTGCAAATTATATCTGTTATAAGATTGCAAATATATATAATTAAAAATTAAAAAACTAATTAGACGTCGGTACACATAAGGAGTGTGGCACGAAAATCCGTTTGCACAAAAACCAAAATTTGCGTAGTCGCTTCCATTTATTCTCCAATCCAGATCACTGGAGGAGGCACAGGGTGGGCCACGCTCCACCCTGGAAGTTTGGCCCAGCCTATATACCACACACACGTAATATAAGAGATGGGCTTGAAGAAAAAAAATAAGCCCAGTAACAGCCTACCCTGCTCGTCGTGTCGTGCCGAAGCGAAGGCAGCCACGCACGGTCGGTCAACCCTGTTTCTCCAGTCTCGGAAATACTCGATCCGCCGCCTGGAAGCCAGCCGAGCCGCCTACCTCACCGTCCCTGCCCGGCCGCCCGGAACCACTGGTAGACTGCCCTTTGACCCCAAGTCCCTGACCGGCCTGAAGGCTGACATCCGCGACCTGCCGCTGCCTGCCTCGCTTGGCGCCCGGCCGACTACTGTCCGCGCAGTCACGCAGGCGCACCACCGCGCCCTGCTGACTGGACTGCCGGAGCCGCCCACTTCCAGTGCGCTCCGCGGCCGCTTCCTCAGCCGCTGATCCTTCGGTCCTCCCCAATCCCCATCCCTTGCTCAGCTCAGAGAGGTACCACATCCCGGCGTCCCCTGATCTCTGAATCTCCATGCTTTGGACGAAATTACATTATGAAACTTATATGCAGTAATGCCTAGTTTAGTAGTGTAGTTTTTAAAATACCGCAGTATTCCTAAACTTCGGTATTGGCAATGAAGATGGGCGGCAGTCTGCCAGGTTCATGCTATGGAAGGGTGAATTCTCATTGAAAGGCGATATGCATGTGACCGACCATGTTAATTTATCGCTAAGATTTCCTGATCCCAGTGGTTGTTTTAAGAATGCCGAGTTCCCGTTCGATGTGGACCAAGATACCAGCCTTTCTGTGGCTCTGTAAATGGTCGACACTTTTGGATTGCCCCAAGGGAACATGCAGATCATAGCGCAGCTGATTGAGGTGTTCTTGCTCACCCTGATCCCTGAATGGGTGCCCTGCATTGCTGTCGGATAGGTGGTTGTGGTTCCTGAGAGTGCACACAGCCACGGCTACATCTCCAAAAGAATCATGAAGTACAGGCATCTCAGATTGGCCGTCCTAGGATAGTTCTGCTTTCCCCAGCTAGTGTATCTTCAGGTTTTTTGTTTAGTCGGATGAATTTGGCCTTGCTTCAGCCTCTGGTGCGGCTCATATTACAGTGCCCACTCGACATGTTGCTAGGCACGGCATTTTTCTTTGATGGTGATGAAAGTTAGTGCAGATCTACTAGATTCATTGACTGAGAGTAATCAGTTGGAAGTAGTTTGAATGCGTCCCTTTGTTCTCTAAATTGTTGTGTTCAATCCAATTTTGAATTCTAAAATTTTCCTGGTTTCTTCATAAAAATAATACTATAGTTTCTGAAAACATCAATTTTCTCAGTTTTCATGAAACTACTGATATGTTTGGCTGGTACTGTTTTACCGTAGTTTTGACCCTTACGCAACTGAATCTAACTTAGCTAGCCTACACCTAAGGAGCTACATGACCGGATCAATAAGTGTGTGCGGTTCTGTACGGCCTTCTGACCGCTGACCTAGGAACTTGCGGATGCGATTAACTGTCCGTGGCTAACTACGAAGAATAGGAATCAGTATCATGTTTAACTAGTGTGCAGCATGCTGTGCGTAGGAATGGACCACTAGTACGAAAGAGATACTGCCATGTTGTTAATTGTGATTTCAAGTTACAAACCAAGCTGCATGGTAGTCAGGTTCTAATGTGATTCTGTTATTTACATTCTTAGTATCATTGTTGAACTTATGTCAATCTGGACATGAAACTTACCACTATCGCTTCTGAATGCAGGTTCGATGGTAATGAAAAAGACACCTATCTGAATATGTGGAGCCTAGTTGGAGTGAGGAATTCATTAGTGTTATTGCTATTTTTTCTTTGATGTTTATGTACTTTATAATTCAGACAAGAAGATTTGTAGGTGTGATAGGCCTAAAGTGTCAATACTTGATCCCAAATATGTTGGTTCCACGAACAACATAGAAGTGTTAAATATGCTAGTTCCACGAACTCGATCAATACATTGGTGTTGGTTGTCTTCTTTCCAATACATCATGAGTTGCAATTTTCTATAAATTGTGAGCTGCATAATGTTTTTGGTTCTAACAATGGATGAGAAAGAAAAAGAAAGAGAAATAAGAAGCATATAGTTACATAAATGTGAAATTTTAAGATTGTCCTAACAATGGATAATCTCAGTGTTGGCTCCGTCAAAGCCCTAGCTCGCCTATGCACGCCCTCTCTTCTCTTCTCTGTGATCACCTCTATATCTCCGCCAAAACTGAGAAGGAGGAGGAACGGATTCGGCTTGCCTGCTCCCTCCCCATGCTTCCATCCGTGCTCCTACTTCATCCTACAACTGTCTTTTTCCCTTTTTTCTTTCTAATCTAATCATCTCCCCCCTGATTTTAAGGGGGTGGGGCCGGGCCTTATTTTGTTCCAATCAAATCAAGCCACATACGCGGGAGCACGGATGGGCGCACGCGCAAGGAGCAGGCAAGTCTCATCCAGGAGGAACAAGGAGCACACGGTAGACACAGCGAGCTTTTCCGGCGCACGAACGCCGCCACAACAATGGCCTTTTCCTGAGCACAAACTCAACACCATACACAGTTACAATGCACACAGAGAGGGCTTTATACCAGGGCACGAACCCACGTCCCGCCCCACTCGGCCCAGCCCACTCTGGCCGCGCCCACGACATGCATGCACATGTCCAGGAGTGGGAGTTCGCTCGGAGGAGCCAGAGCGCGGGATTTGGTGAAGCCGGAGGATTACCGAACATGCTCTAAGTACATACAAATTTCCTCAAATCGGCACCAAACCTAGGGGAGGTTTGTGGGCGTCTGGACTCGTGCTAATATATGTGGTCCCACCAAACCCTTCTCCCGTGCGAACTGCTCTCAAAACTGCACCTGGATGTCGATCAGCCACTCCAGGGAAGACTTGACTTGACGGCTTTGATGGCGGTCAGAGCAACCAAACATGACGGAAGGGCAGTGCCACTTCAACGCGGCACCGTGGCTGGAGTAGGCTTATTGATTGCCGCTCCCGCATTAAAGCACGTCTCGAGCATGCGCCTACGGCCGATCGAGCCACAGGTTGTCATCGTGTCGTTCCTTTGTACTGCTGTGTTGCCGCCCCGAGGTTCTCCCGTCAGCTGCCCCGACCCGCTACATCGACACCACTACTTCGACACTGGCCATCATGACTCGACATCAACCACAACGTTCTTCGCACCACTGCGCCCATGACTAACCCGGCGCCTCCTTGCGCCCGCGGCTCCACGGCAACTTCCTAGACCCCGGCCACCCGACTCGACATCGACCACGGCTACACCACCCTACGTTCACGTCTACCTCAACAACGGCACAAAGGTCCACCGCCTTGCTTGAGCAATCTTGTTAGTTTCCACTCTGGCCACGACTTCCGCGATGCATCGCCCATTACGACTATGAGGGGGGAGGGGGATTGTCCGTCGCGCGCGGTCTTTTGGCCGATCGTCCTCCTCTGTGTCATTGAAGGAGGAAGGTCTTGCTCTCCTCGGATGATGGAGAGCATCATCAGCCGCCCCTCCTTGACGAGGTTGCCGCATGGGACGAGAACGCCGCTGCAGTGTCCTGATGGCGGAAGAGTCAGTTGACCGGCGCAACACACAACACCGTGTCGTCTTCGGGATGCCGGGCGTCTCCTCGGACTAGGTCCTCATAAACGCTGTGCTGGCGGAGGCCTATTCGCCGCCTCAAGTGGAGGAGCGGGTGGAACAGGGCGGCGTTCATGGCCGACGCTGGCCTGTGGGCGACGGGGGAGGAAGCTGAGCGGCTACACCAGGTTGGCCAATCAGCCCGTTTTGAGTAATACAAAACATTATCAGTTCATCCATTTTGCATTGAATTTGTACAAACATAGAAGAAGCATGTTGTGTTTGGCACAAATATATGTACAAGTGTCTGTCAAGGGCCGGATGATAATAAAAAATATTATAATTTATTTCGCTTCAAATTTGTATTAGTTGCTTGTTTTTTTGCACCAAATTTTCCCTTTCCCTCTATTCTCTCCCGCCAAGAGCCACTAATTCTAGTCAAAAGAAAATAAGTACGCGCGCTTCATGAGCTCTCACGAGGAGGTAACTACGCCACCAAAATCGGAAACCTCCTCCTCCCCTCCCCCATATCAACGCAGTTCCCTTCCTCGGTTCCTCCTCTTGTACGAAGGATTCCTTCTTGAGCAGATCGATCGTGGCATGTCCTCCTTCCTGAGTCTCATAGCTCGCCCCGCCAATTCCACCATTGAGGTTAAGGGCACAAGAGGCGTACCTTGTTCAGGAACTGGGACGACAAGCAGATCAATCCCCACACCCGATTCATAGAAACAGAAGGTAAATACTAGTATGACTTGAATATTTTGCCTCCTCCCCTCTTCTCGGTTCAGATCTGTCCCTTCTATGCTTTCTAATTACTCTTCTCTTGATTGAATTTGGTAGTGCACACCAAGTGTTTGATATTTGTCCTCTGTTATTGGTTTAGAATTTTGGGGAGCCTTCAGATAGAGTGGATTGCTTCTGGTAACTGCTGGGGCGTTAGGTGCGGACGTGCAGTATTTCAATCTAGTTCTGCACCATTACTACCTTGGTGAGTTCAATCTCTTCATAGACTTTTTTTATGGAACTCAAATTCTGACTATCATGTTCTTGTTGGGTAGTATATATATATAGTTGGGTTAGTTCTTATGAGTATCAGAACATGATCTGCAATGCCCAATAATCTGAATGTTAATTTTTTTATGAATATCAGAACATGATGTGCAGTAGCACAACTAACAGTCCAGTCTGCAGAACAACGCACTTGTTCTAAAAATAAATGTTAGTGACTTGAGAATAACATAGCATCAACGCTATATTGGTTGTGCATGAACCAAACCTCCTTAACAGAAAAGAAAATGAACATGGGTGTCCTTGACCTTGTCATCCTCTTACTATCTATGGATAGTGTTATACCTGAACATGTGTGCTCCCCTCCCCCCAGCAAACACCAAGTTAAGCACCATACCACATCAAGTACAATGTGGTCAGATTTATTTTGTTGATTGCAGGGGTAGTAATTACTTGAAAATATGATTGTTTGAGCTGAAATCTGAACTAATCTTCTTCACATCTGTTGGGATGACTGTCATAAGGTCGAGTAGGACCACAAAATATTGTCTTTTGCAAAAAAATATTTAAACTTTTGGTCATTTTAATGTTGCAGCAGATATGTCACGGAGAAGAATTAATGTTGTTGAATCCAAGGAAGAATATATGATGGAAGAATCGATCGAACATCATAATTCTGCTGAAAAAGATGTCGAATCATCTGATGTCCATGGAAGAGCTACTAATGATGAAGAAGGCTTCACAGATTGTGATGATGCCGATGAAAATGAAGATTGTAAGTTTGTTGCTCATTACTTATCATTTGTAATATTTGATTATTCTTCATCATAACATATAATCCATGGTTCTATATATTCAGCTGAAAATGAGAAACAAAAGAGCGTAAGAAGAGGAAGCTGAAATATATTTGGAACCTTCCAAAAGGGAAAAGGATAATGGTTCGCTGCAATGACATAGACCAGCCAATTGGAAAAGAGGCTAAACATCTTGGGGACTTTCTTGGCTCAGTTGCAAGGAATGGGTCATTGTATTGCTTGAGCTACAAGGATTGGAGATTGCTCAAAACTAAAAAAAATGTAAAGGCTATACTAGATCAAGTGAAGGTAAAATTTAATCCATTGAATATCCTTTACTAGCTTGTTCTATGTTGCCTTACATTGCACTCGCCATATTTATGTTGTAATTGTTTTGTACATGAAATTATGGAACTAGAGGAGAAGATGAGAAGAATGGAAAGACAACCAAATCAGGTAAATTTCTAACAACTGTAAGGTTCATTTATTGTTTGGACTAACCTTTCTGTATTCATATCATAGGAATTTTTGGATCAAATGGCTACAATTTGGCTTGAACCTTCGGTTGATGGGCACAACTCAAATAGAAAAGTTTGTATCTTGTCAAAGTACACAATAAAATTCCTCAAATTTATCTCTAGAAATTATTTCTCAATTAATATTTATGTCATTCTATCTGTAGAGAGTTCTTGCTCCTCCAGTTGATGGACTCCAACTTGTTAGAAAATGATCAAATAATTTACAGAACAAGCCAAGTGGATCAAACGATGCAGATTTGCAAGCATCAAATAAGAGTTCTATTTCAAATAAGGTTTGTCTACTTAAATACTCTTTAGAACTTGTCATTAGTGATCTTTAAGTTGTTGTGCTTGCACTTTTTGCAATTGCATATACAATACCCAAAACTTGATGTGTATCATTTTATCCTAGAACAAAGAAACTATGGTTCATAATGATGGTAGTGCACGGCAGCTAGAAAAATGTTCTGCTGCACACAAGGTATCATCATAGTCCTATATACAAAATAATGATCAAACTATAGTGCTCCCATCTTTATGTGTTTAGAACCAAGAAACTTCTGATCATAATTTTAGTGCTCAGCAAGGGGAAATAAATTCTGCTGCACATAAGGCATATTTCCGTTACCATATACAATATGGTCAAAATACATTGCTTTGATGGTTATGTATCTACTGGCCGTCTTGCTATCAGAATGTTGTTCAGAACAAAGAAACTTTGCTTGAGAATGTCAACAGGGAGAAAAAACTTCTACTACAAACAAACTGGTATCTTTTCATAATCACATACACATTTCTGTTCAAACTATAATGATGTCTTGTTTATTTGTTTATAACTTCTTCTTTGCTATCAGACTGTTGTCCAGACCAAAAAAACAACAAAAGGTGCTAATGCAAGCAGTAAGAGTGCTCAAAGTGGTTCGTTGAGCTGGTTGGGTGCTAGTGAATTACCTGCAAGAGTGCTCATTCATTTCATATGTTCCTCTGTTTTGTTTCTATTTTTTTATATGGTTACTTTGATTTTCTCTAACAGCCAGGAACTAAAGTATTCTTGAAGAGCCTGAAAAACCATAACAGGGATGTAGCTCTTGCAACAACTGTAAGTTGTGATCCTAAATTTAAACTTGATGGTGCTGAAATTAGGAATGAATTCTGGGCAGTGCATATGGCACTTGTGAAAACTGAAAATTAGGTGCGGAGTCACAAAAACTACAATACTCTCGGTAATGCAGAAAAAACAAAGATTGCATGGCCCTCAACCTTTGTACGTGACTAATATCTTGCCTCTGTTATTACTTGCATCATGTCAATGCATTGTTTGTTAACAGTTCATTTTGTTTTCTTGTTTGTAGATTCAAAAGATAAATGGATGAGTATATGGGTGCCTGGCAAGTGTACTGCAATGATGATGTTGATGTTCTGCTTCATGATGGTGACAATGATGGATGCTTCCAGTTTTAGTTATGTTGTGGGGATGACGTTCCTGTTGGATGTTGTTCCTCGATCAAGTTTTAGTTAGTTGTAGGGGTGTTGATGGATTCTTTCAGTTAAATTTCACTGTCAAGAAAATAGTTAGATTATGCTTCACATTTGGATGATGTTCCTCTTGTAATATCCACTATTGTAATCCAACAATTTTATCTCATATATGATATATGATTTCTTCCTCTTGTCAGTATATTCTCTTGTTTTTCATTCACTTGAAATACACAATTACATGGAGTGTCGATTAGATATAATAATAATAATAATAATAATAATAATAATAATAATAATAATAATAATAACACTATATTCGTGCCAACACTTGAAGCATTGGAAATTCTTCGTTGCCAAGTAATGGGATTTTGATTCTTCTACATGAACCACCAACATATAAAACTGTTGTAGAAGACCGTTTTATCTGTTGTAGTCTTGCAATGGTTCCATTTACCAATGGCAATATAAGTGTTGCATTATGCGCTAGCAACACTGGATAAGGCTACGCATCTCAAACCGTTGGTAAAGACACTAGCAATGCGCATATGGGCTTTTAGATACGGAAAGAAGCGTTGCTATAGCGGGGGTCTTGTTGTAGTGTTGCTTCCCCGGGGATAGAGAATGTCAGATTCTTCCCTTTGATTGTCCTCCCTCGCGGAGGTTCTCATTCCCCCGGCTGGATTAAGTAGCGAGTGAGGCCCGCTTTCACCCTCTTTATTCCCCCCATCATCTTCCTTTGAGGACACTGGATAAGGCGCCGACTTGAGCATCTTGTCCAGCACTGGATTGTCCAAGCCCTCAGGAAGGGGGGCCGAACACCTGATCATCATCGCTTTTGTTATCCAGTCCTGGTCAAAAGGCGGCTCTTTAGAATGATGCCATGATAAATAAAAGGACAGCAGGTTCGGCATGGGATTGCTTACTTGGGCAGCGGGGCGGTTGCAGCTCAGGCCCACGTCCTCGGTGGTGTCCAGACACTCTATTTGGGGTCCGAAGAACGATTAGTACATTTCTTCGTGCGTCATGCCAAGGAAATGCTGGATAGCATGCGTTCCTTCCGGGTTGAATTCCAACATGCGGAGGGGCCGGCGTTTTCAAGGCTGGACTCCACGAACTAGCATAACTTGCATTACCATAACCAGACTGAAATCTCTCTCAAAGAGATCTCGGATACGGCTTTGCAGTATTGGCACGTCCTTGGCTGGACCCCAACTCAGCCCCCTGCTGATCCATGACATCAGTTGCGGTGGGGGGGTGAGCGAAAGGTGGGGGCAGCTACCCACTTGGCACTTCGGGGAGCTATGACGTAAAACCACTCCCGCTGCCACAATCCGGACACCTCTGGGAAGGAACCCTTTGGCCATGGAGCATCAGCGATTTTTCTTATTAAAGCACCTCCGCACGCTGCGTGCTGCCCCTCGATCATCTTCGGCTTCACATCGAAGGTCTTGAGCCACAGGCCGAAGTGAGGGGTAATGCGGAGGAAGGCCTCACATACGATAATAAATGACGAGATGTGAAGAAGGGAATCCGGGGCCGGATCATGAAAATCCAGCCCGTAATAGAACATAAGACCCCTAACAAAGGGATCTAGAGCAAGGCCTAGTCCTCGGAGGAAATGGGAGATGAACACAACGCTCTCGTTGGGTTCGGGAGTAGGGACGACCTGCCCTCGGGCGGGCAGCCTATGCGAAATTTCGGCGGTCAGTTATCTGGCCTCTCTCAACTTCTTGATGTCCTCCTCTGTGACGGAGGAAGGCATCCACCAACCTTGAAGGTTTGATCCAGACATAGTTGAAGGTCTGAAGCACCTGACCTGAGCTTTTGGTGTTAGAACTCGAGGCGGGGGAAGAATTCGATTGAGCATGGGAGGGAAAAAAGAAAAAGCCTTGTCCCCTTTATAAAGAGGGTGAATATCAGGCGTCCTCCTCGTGGCCGTTTGAGACTTACCTAAGATCTAGGAGTCATACCAACAGGCACGGTTGGGATACCCACGTTTGTATTGATGAGAATCCCGTGATAAGGGAGCACGATCTTTGCATTGACAAGACGTGTCAAGAAAACCGCCTCACGTTATGTGCGGAGCTGGTTAAGAAAAATGGTTCGAGTAATGACCGGGCCGTGGCGTGATGTCATGCTGTCAAAACGTGTCAGCAAATTAGATTTATGGAAATATTATTCTCTTGAAAGTTGTATGTTCTCTCATGCTTCACTTAGATTATTTTGAGATTCCTACAAAACAGCATGGTAAATTGCTTTAATTATGTTAGGCATTCAAGATTAATAATAAACCTTTTCTTATGAGTGTGTTGAATACTATGAGAAGTTTGAAACTTGATAATTGTTTTGAGATATGGAGATGGTGATATTAGAGTCGTGCTAGTTGACTAGTTGTGAATTTGAGAAATGCTTGTGTTGAAGTCTGTGATTCCCGTAGCATGCACGTATGGTGAACCATTATGTTAAGAAGTCGGAGCATGATGTATTTATTGATTGTCCTCCTTATGAGTGGCGGTCGGGGACGAGCGATGGTCTTTTCCTACCAATCTATCCCCCTAGGAGCATGCGTGTAGTACTTTGCTTCGATAACTAATAGTTTTTTGCAATAAGTATGTGAGTTCTTTATGACTAATGTTGAGTCCATGGATTATATGCACTCTCACCCTTCCACCATTGCTAGCCTCTCTAATACCGCGCACCTTTCGCCGGTATCATACACCCATCATATACCTTCCTCAAAACAGCCACCATACCTACCTATCATGGCATTTCCATAGCCATTCCGAGATGTATTGCCATGCAACTTTCCACCATTCCGTTTACTATGACACAATCCATCATTGTCATATTGCTTTGCATGATCATGTAGTTGACATTTTAGTTGTGGTAAAGCCACCGTTCATAATTCTCTCATATAAGTCACTCATGCATCATTGCTATCCCGGTATACCGCCGGAGGCATTCATATAGAGTTATACTTTGTTCTAGTATCAAGTTGTAATCATTGAGTTGTAAATAAATAGAAGTGTGATGATCATCATTCATAGAGTATTGTCCCAATAAAAAAAGAGAAAGGCCAAAAAAGGCCCCAATAAAAGAGAGAATAAATAAATAAAAAGGGGCAATGCTACTATCCTTTAACCACACTTGTGCTTCAAAGTAGCACCATGATCTTCATGATAGAGAGTCTCCTATGTTATCACTTTCATATACTAGTGGGAATTTTTCATTATAGAACATGGCTTGTATATTCCAATGATGGTCTTCCTCAAAATGCCCTAGGTCTTCGTGAGCAAGCAAGTTGGATTCACACCCACTTAGTTTCTTTTGTTGAGCTTTCATATACTTATAGCTCTAGTGCATCCGTTGCATGGCAATCCCTACTCACTCACATTGATATCTATTAATGGGAAACTCCATAGCCCGTTGCTACGCCTAGTTGATGTGAGACTATCTTCCCCCTTTTTTAGTCTTCTCCACAATCACCATTCTATTCCACCTATAGTGCTATGTACATGGCTCACGCTCATGTATTGCGTGAAGATTGGAAAAGTTTGAGAACACCAAAAGTATGAAACAATTGCTTGGCTTGTCATCGGGGTTATGCATGATTTAAATACTTTGTGTGGTGAAGATGGAGCATAGCCAGACTATATGATTTTGTAGGGATAACTTTCTTTGGCCATGTTATTTTGAAGAGACAAAATTGCTTAGTTAGTATGCTTGAAGTATTATTATTTCTATGTCAATATTGAACTTTTCTCTTGAATCTTTCAGATCTGAATATTCATACCACAATTAAGAGAATTACATTGAAATTATGCCAAGTAGCATTCCACATCAAAAATTCTGTTTTATCATTTACCTACTCGAGGAAGAGCGGGAATTAAGCTTGGGGATGCTTGATACGTCTCCAACGTATCTATAATTTTGATTGTTCCATGTTATATTATATCCTGTTTTGGACATTATTGGGCTCTTTTATATTATTTTTGGGACTAACCTATTAACCGGAGGCCCAGCCCAGAATTGCTGTTTTTTTGCCTATTTTAGGGTTTCACAGAAAAAGAATATCAAACGGAGTCCAAACAGAATGAAACCTTCGGGAACGTGATTTTCGGAACGAACATGATCCAGAGGACTTGGATCCTACGTCAAGCAATCAACCAGGAAGGCACGAGGTAGGGGGGCGTGCCTACCCCCCCAAGCGCGCCCTCCACCCTCGTGGGGCCCATGTTGCTCCACCGACGTACTCCTTCCTCCTATATATACCTACGTACCCCCAAACTACCAGATACGGAGCCAAAACCCTAATTCCACCGCCGTAACTTTCTGTATCCACGAGATCCCATCTTGGGGACTTTTCCGGAGCTCCGCCGGAGGGGTATCGATCACGAAGGGCTTCTACATCAACACCATAGCCTCTCCAATGAAGTGTGAGTAGTTTACTTCAGACCTATAGGTCCATAGTTATTATCTAGATGGCTTCTTCTCTCTTTTTAGATCTTAATACAAAGTTCTCCCCCTCTCTTATGGAGATCTATTCGATGTAATCTTCTTCTTTTTGCGGTGTGTTTGTTGAGATCGATGAATTGTGGGTTTATGATCAAGTTTATCTACGAACAATATTTGAATCTTCTCTCAATTCTTTTATGTATGATTGGTTATCTTTGCAAGTCTCTTCGAATTATCAGTTTGGTTTGGCCTACTAGATTGATCTTTCTTGCAATGGGAGAAGTGCTTAGCTTTGGGTTCAATCTCGCGGTGTCCTTTCCCAGTGACAGTAGGGGCAGCAAGGCACGTATTGTATTGTTGCCATCGAGGATAACAAGATGGGGTTTATATCATATTGCATGAGTTTATCCCTCTACATCATGTCATCTTGCTTAAAGCGTTACTCTATTCTCTTGAACTTAATACTCTAGATGCATGCTGGATTGTGGTCGATGTGTGGAGTAATAGTAGTAGATGCAGGCAGGAGTCGGTCTACTTATCTCGGACGTGATGCCTATATACATGATCATACCTAGATATTCTCATAACTATGCTCAATTCTGTCGATTGCTCAATAGTAATTTGTTTACCCACGCTAATACTTATGCTCTCGAGAGAAGCCTCTAGCAGATCCTATGGCCCCCGGGTCTATTTTCCATCATATTAATCTTCCAATACTTAGTTATTTCCTTTGCCATTTATTTTACTTGCATCTTTATTTCTCTTTATCATAAAAATACCAAAAATATTATCTTATCATATCTATCAGATCTCACTCTCGTAGGTGACAGTGAAGGGATTGACAACCCCTTTATCGCGTTGGTTGTGAGGAGTTTATTTATTTGTGTAGGTGAGAGGGACTCGTGCGTGGCCTCCTACTGGATTGATACCTTGGTTCTCAAAAACTGAGGGAAATACTTACACTGCTCTGCTGCATCACCCTTTCCTCTTCAAGGGAAAACCAACGCAGTGCTCAAGAGGTAGCATGGAGCCATCACAACTAGGAAGCTTAAAAGGGTTAATCGGGACAAAGGACACGAGAGGTTTATACTGGTTCGGCCCCTTGCGGTGAAGGTAAAGCCTAGTCCAGTTGTTGTGGTATTGCTAGGTTTCGATGACCAAGGAGCGAAATACTCTAGCTTGGCTCTCGATCTGTTGTTTCTCGCCCTAAGCCGCCGTCGGGTCGTCCCCTTATATACACGGGTTGACGCCCTGCGGCTACAGAGTCCCGGCCGGCTCATACAACGTGTCCGGCTCGGTGACGTCTTTTACATGCCTTACTTTACAAGTCTTATCATTCATGGCGGTTTATACTCATGGGCCTTAAGCTGCCTCTGGGCTTCGGCCTACTACAACCTTATCATAAACCGTCACCTTGTTTATTCTTCGGGCTTCCTTTAGTTAACCCGCCATTGCTATTGACCTGGCCCCTCCTGGGCGGGTCATACCTGGTAGTTATATCCCCAACATTAGGCCCCAGGTTGATTTGAACTTTGTTCTTGTCAATCGTCAATACTTAGAAAAAATCCATCTATTACTGTTTTGCGAAAGCCTTGTAACCCGCCATGATGTCATCTCCGGATTTTTCGGAAACCTGCCACCACGTCATCTTTTAACGGATCTTTATCTTTAATGCCTTCCTGAAAATCGAGGCGCCTGGGTAGCTGGATAACCATGTCTTGGTCTCCTTGTTTTTCGTGCCCACTTATCAGTCTTCTCCTTATAAATAGGCACGACTAGCCTTTCTTCATTCTTCCGTTTTCCATCGTCTTCTTCCTCTCTCGCAACCCTTCTGTCGCCCGAGCTCCGCCGCCGCCGCAGCGCTCTGCTACCTCTTGAGCATTGCGTTGGATTTCCTTGAAGAGGAAACGATGATGCATCAAAGTAGCGTAAGTATTTCCCTCAGTTTTTGAGAACCAAGGTATCAATCTAGTAGGAGGCTACGCGCGAGTCCCTCGTACCTGCATAAAACAAATAACTCCTCGCAACCAACGCGATAAGGGGTTTTTAATCCCTTCACGGTCACTTACGAGAGTGAGATGTGATAGATATGATAGGATAATATTTTTGGTATTTTTGTGATAAAGATGCAAAGTAAAATAAAAGCAAAGTAAAAAGCAAAGGAAATAACTAAGTATTGGAAGATTAATATGATGAAGATAGACCCGAGTGCCATAGGTTTCACTAGTGGCTTCTCTCAAGAGCATAAGTATTTTACGGTGGGTGAACGAATTACTGTTGAGCAATTGACAGAATTGAGCATAGTTATGAGAATATCTAGGTATGATCATGTATATAGGCATCATGTCCGAGACAAGTAGACCGACTCCTGCCTGCATCTACTACTATTACTCCACTCATTAACCGCTATCCAGCATGCATCAAGAGTATTAAGTTCATGAAAACAGAGTAATGCCTTAAGCAAGATGACATGATGTAGAGGGATAAATTCATGCAATATGATAAAACCCCATCTTTTTATCCTCGATGGCAACAATACAATATGTGCCTTGCTGCCCCTACTGTCACTAGGAAAGGACACCGCAAGATTGAACCCAAAGCTAAGCACTTCTCCCATTGCAAGAAAGATCAATCTAGTAGGCCAAACCAAACTGATAATCCGAAGAGACTTGCAAAGATAACCAATCATACATAAAACAATTCAGAGAAGATTCAAATATTGTTCATAGATAATCTTGATCATAAACCCACAATTCATCGATCTCAACAAACACAACGCAAAAAGAAGATTACATCAAATAGATCTCCACAAGAGAGGGGGAGAATATTGTATTGAGATCCAAAAAGAGAGAAGAAGCCATCTAGCTAATAACTATGGACTCGAAGGTCTGAGGTAAACTACTCACACTTCATCGGGAGAGGCTATGGTGTTGATGTAGAAGCCCTCCGTGATGGATGCCCCCTCTGGCGGAGCTCCGGAACAGGCCCCAAGATGGGATCTCGTGGATACAGAAGGTTGCGGCGGTGGAATTAGGTTTTTGGCTCCGTTTCTGATCATTTGGGGGTACGTAGGTATATATAGGAGGAAGGAGTACGTCGGTGGAGCAACAGGGGGCCCACGAGGATGGAGGGCGCGCCTGGGGGGGGGGGGGTAGGCGCGCCCCCCTACCTTGTGGCTTCCTCCTTTATTTCATGACGTAGGGTCCAAGTCTCCTGGATCATGTTCATTCCGAAAATCACGTTCCCGAAGGTTTCATTCCGTTTGGACTCCGTTTGATTTTGCTTTTCTGCGAAACTCTGAAATAGGCAAAAAAAGCAGCAATTCTGGGTTGGGCCTCCGGTTAATAGGTTAGTACCAAAAATAATATAAAAGTGGATAATAAAGCCCAATAATGTCCAAAACAGTAGATAATATAGCATGGAGCAATCAAAAATTATAGATACGTTGGAGACGTATCACGCTCATTATCATCCTCAAGCTCGGCTGCTGCATCACCCTGAGTTGTCCAGAGAAACGGCGACGACCCTCAGCAACAGATTCGTGTCCGTAAGTTCTTGCCTTCTCACACCTTAGATCTGCATTAGGGTTTGCGAGTTCTTTCCGTGTTCTTCGCTGTTCATTGCGGATTCCTTGAAGTGTCTCCACCGCACCCTCCTTTGATCTAAAGGAAGTATAAAACCTATACGGTAGTTGTTTTGCATCCATTTCAGATGCTAGCAGATCCCTTTCTCATGTACAAAGGCCTCTTTAGAACTGACGAACTCCTCTGTGCTGGTTTTTAGGTCTAGATTTATTTCCCTTTTTTGAACCATCTTGATCCAAAATAATAGCAACAACTTGTGAAACTTGTTTATCTCAACATTTGGCCAATTTTGACTTAGGCAACCTTTGAATATCTTTAGTCATGGCGGCTTATGATTCCGGCTCATTTTTACTTTATATATCATTAGCCCTTACTTAAGCCGCCATTACTCATATATACTATAATCATTAACCTGTAACTCCACCAATAATTTGAACCTGCAAATTACTTTCTTTCCAGCTTGGCCTTTTTCATTATGCCGTCAAAAGCGCCAACAGTCTGCAACTAGGTCCCTTCCACAGTTACTGAGGATACCTTGAAAGATTTGTCACCATTTGATTTTTGCCAGAGAAAAACATTATGTCTTATCGTGCCCCTGACCCAGACGAAGAACGGCCTCAGCCCAAATATGGTGTAGTTATTGTTTTTACTGACCACATGAATCAGGGTTTTTCACCACCGGCTCAAAGTTCTTCAAAGACTTCTGCATTTTTTCAAACTTCACCCACAAGATCTTGGACCCAACTCCATATCCAATATCTGTAATTTTCAAGTTCTCGGTGAGGTATATCTTCAAGAAGAACCGATTGTGGAGCTCTTCAGAGAGTACTTTTATTTGAACCGCCAGAATGAGTGCACCAACGGCCCTAGCTTGGAACTTGGCGAAATCTCGATTCAGCGCCGACAGGGTGCTGTCTTTCCTTTAGTGGTCTTACCAAGCCATCCCAAATATTGGAACCAAACTTGGTTCTACTGCCAAGACATATTACCAGCTGATGAAAAACCGCTACCGGGTTATCATGCGGAGCGTCTTGATTCTAAGTTTGTGCTCCCTGACAAGTTTATTGCTGCTGAACGCAAGAAGCTTATCCCATCTATCAAAAGGATTCAAGCCTTATTGGGAAATGGCTTAACCGGAGTTGACCTAATCCGTTGCTGGATCGCATGGCGGGTCATCCCTCTAAGCTGCCGATCCAAGTTGATGTATAAATATGGCGGAGGCCCAAATGATTCTCCGCGTCATAGCTCTGTACAACTAACTGAAGAGGACATTGTTGCAATGTCCACCATCCTCGTGAATGGCAAATACGAGGACTGCAGTAAGGTTGGATTAAATCCCTTCTGCAAACTTAACCCGACACCAGAGGTGAACCCCCCTTGACCTCCTTTTTGTTTTCTTCAGTATTTAAATACTTGCATGGCCTTTAACCTTTTATTTGCTTTTAGGCCAAATCTGATTTCTGGAAGGCCAAATATGACCATGAAGCTGCCAAGAAGGCTAGAGCCGCTGCCATAGCCGCCAGGAAAACGACCCGGAAGCCCAACAAGAAGAAGAAGACTGCATCTGACATGTTTCTGAGTCGGAGGTAGCCCTTGACTCTCTTGGCCAGTTTTTTTAACAACCTTATTGACACTGACTATTGCCAGGATGACACGGGGGCCAGCCAGGCCGTAGAAGAAGAGGTAACTATTTCCTCCGACTCAGCCCCTTTGCCAAGACAGAAACTTCGACTGGTAACCCGGAAAGTAAGGTTTTCGCACACTTTGGCTTATCTGGACCCTCATTTTCTTTTGAAAAAACAGCAACATGAGAGCCGCCGTTAGGCCCGGACTAATGACGACAGTGAGCCGCCCTCCGACTTACAAAAAACTCCTCAAAAACGCCAGAATGAGGTTTCTTTCACCTTTGTCTTTTAATTTTATCCATGAATCTATTTCCTTACTCTCTTAACTTTATTTTACCTTTTTAGGAGGTTTCTCGCTCTTCTGGCGACTCGTCACAAACTCAATTTCCGGCTTTCAAGACTGCCCCTGGGCAAGGAAAGTCATTTTTCTTTTGCATCTTTAAAACTGCATCATTATACTAACTGTCTCATAAAATCTTTCTTAGCGGTCAAGCAAAGTCCAAGAAAGCCAAGGTGACTAAACCGGCAGAAGACCCAAAAGATCCTGCACCTGAACCGGCAATACCAACTCCTCTTGATCAATCTGAAGCGCCAGACGATCCGGCTATCCACGTTCAATCGGACCCTCCTAAGTCGTCAACTGATGAGACCATTCTTAATCCGGCTACCACTGAACCATCTAGCTCAGCTCACCCACCGACAACTTTTGACAATGATGTCTTAATTACTGGTAGTCGATTCGTTGAGCCGGCCAACCCAACCATACTGTCCCAGCACTCTGCTAAGCAAGAGGCTTTAGAGAGGCAGAAGGTGCGGTTTGATGTCTCTCATTACGCTCACCTGAACATTAGCGACATGCTATCTAGCTACCTTAGTCATGTGCATTCTAGCTGTGACTCGGAAGTTGAGATGGTCAAGCAACTGCAGCTGAAATATGAGGTACGTTCGTCGGCTTTCACCATCTTATATATGCTCTGCCAGCCCCCAAGTCTCCGGATTATGATGAACCTGGATGATCTGTAGACTTGTGATATAGGTTGATGCTCTGTCTTAGATTTTCCTTAAATCCAGCCTAAATTTCACCTGTAGTCCCCAAGGGCCGGCTCAATTTATCACAAATAAGCCGGTACTTAACTTCATAACTGTCTTGAATCTGTCGAAACAAATAGTGTGATCCGGCTCAACATGAAAACACTTTCTTAATATCATGCATTAGCGCCCAAGTGCCAAGCGTTGTTACTTGTAAAACACTTGGGACTTTAATCATAGAAGAGCCATTTCACATTTAAAAATTGCTTTGGCACACATTAGCCCCCAAGTGCCGAGTGGTGTTGTGTTGCAAAGCACCTGGGACTTTAATCATGATAACCTTTACATTTTAACATACCTGTGCATGTTTGCAGACCGCCTTGACTGAATTGGGGCTCAATTGACTGATGCAAAGACCCGGCTGGAGGATCAAGAGGCGGAGATAAAGAACGCTGACTCCAAACTCTAGTTGAGCCTTTTTGTAGCTGAAAAACTGAAGACCAGTTTTGATGCGAAGAAGAAATCCTGGGCCGACGAGAAAACCTTGCTAACCCATCGTGCTGAGATAGCAAAGGCGGCTCTCAAGGAGGTTACCACAAAGCTCACTGGCTTAAAAAATGGTGTGTCCCAGATGGTCTCCGTAATCTTTGGTGAGTTATTTGCCGTTAGTTACTTACACTCTATTTTTGCTAGAAGTGTAAGCCGCCTTCTTATCCTTTTAAAACATCCGCATGTCCCCGGAGCAACAATCTGAGCCAAAACAGTTTAATAAAACTCAATGCGGTTTACACCCTGGTGGAGCAGTTGTACACTGGAGCTCAACGGGCGCTTGCCATTATATGCCCAGCCAACCAAGGACCAAACCTCTTAAGTGACGTCTTGAAGAAACTGTCAATTCTACCCGCCAGATTCCAAGAGGTCAAGCGGTACTGCGCACAAGCCGGAGCCTTAACTGCACTGAGCCGTTCCAAAGCCTGGGTGCCGGAACTTGACCCGACGGATGTAGCCAAGGGGTATCCCCCTTTGAAAGAAGATGGGACTCCGTTTAATCAAGATGATTTTGTTGCTTGTGTGAGGGAAGTTCGTCCTCATGCTACCATCCTTGGCGAAGAAACCAACATTGATAAATATCAGTCGGGTATTGATGTTGAGAATAAGAAGATGGAAACTCCCTCTTATAAAGTGACAGATCTTATCCCGCCAGTTCGCCAACACACTTTTGCCCCGGAAATTGACCCGGCCGGCCTAATTGACGATGAAGCTGAGTTCATTGCTCTGAACGGCTTTGACTGGTCCAATCCCAGCTTCCAACCAGCGGAGGGAGGTGAACCGGCAAGGGAGGAGTCATAACCGTCTGAATAACCCAGCCTTCAGTTTAAGATCTGCTTAAGAGAGAAAACATTCTAACCTTTTGGGCTCTCAATGCCTTGTAATAGGTTAGTTTGAAAACTGCATGTTTTGCCTATGCTGTTGTGCATAGGATGTTGCATATGACTTTTTACCCGTGATGTCAATGTATGAATTATATCCGTGATCACATCTGCAGTGTTTAAATTTGTTCTTGTATGCAAAAGATGAAAAAAAAACTGTCCTGGCGGTTTATCGCTGGACGGGTCAAAACACCCGATACATAACTATGTTCTTTGATTCTAAACTGCCAGCTTATATGACCCGGACAAGAAGGTTGACGACCCTGATCTTTGTAGAAGTCAATACCTTGATATGACTGATGATTGTTATACCTTGGCAACTCATTATCAAATAACCGAGCCAGTTTGAATTGAAACCATACGTGCAGTTTAGATTTGAGACAACAAAAAACCAGTAAAACAAAATAGTTTGTTTCAAATGATGTCAATCAAGCATTAAGAGTAATTTGGAGGCTTATGATTTGAATACGATCAGTAAACCGGACCAAAGGGGTTAAGCTAGGATTAGAATACGATCATGTAGCCCCCAGTGGCTTTGGCGTTGCGCCGATCAAGAGGGTACCGACAGCTATGTTCTCTTTGGTTCAAATATGACCTATGTTTGAACAGGAAGCCCCCAAATTACCTTCAGAGGTTTTTAACGACCCTGATTCGAATACGATCCAAGTCGGACCCAAAAGGGGTTCAACTATGATTCGAATACGATCAAGAAGCCCCCTAGTGAGTTTGGCTTTGCGCCGATCAAGAGGGTTACGACATCTATGTTCTCTTTGGTTCAAATACGACCTATGTTTGAATAGGAAGCCCCCTAGTGACCATGAGGTTTACGGCTAGATTTGAATACATCATGAGCCGGACCAAAAGGGTTAAGCTAGAGTCGAATACGATCAGCCCCCTAATGGTCGTTTGAATAATTAGAATAATAAAGATATATGATCATTGGAAATGAAAAGGACAGAGGTCCCGCTTTATTACTTATCATAATATATACAATGTCACAGTATGTACATTATGAGAGCCGATGGCTCGAGTATAGTACGGCCAAAGATGAGCAATATTCCACGGCCGGCGGGTCTCTTCCTCCAACTTACGTGAGTTTTTGTGCTCCCGAACATCGATAAGGTAATATGACCCATTGTTCAAGTTCTTGCTGACCACAAAGGGTCCTTCCCAAGGTGGGGATAGCTTGTGTGCATCAGACTGATCCTGGATGAGCCGGAGCACCAGGTCACCTTCTTGAAAGGTTCTGGACCTAACCCGGCGGCTATGATAACGGCGCAGGTCCTGTTGACAAATTGATGATCGGGCTGGTGCCAAATCTCGCTCCTCATCCAACAAGTCAAGTGCACCTTGTCGGGCTTGTTCATTATTAGCTTCAACGTAAGCCGCCACGCGGGGCGAGTCATGACAAATATCACTAGGCAGGACTGCTTCTGCTCCATGAACCATGAAGAAAGGCGTATAACCTGTAGACCTGTTAGGAGTGGTATTGATGCTCCATAGCACTGAGGGTAACTCCTCTACCCAATAACCCGGTGTCCGTTGTAAAGGAACCATAAGCCGGGGCTTGAGACCTTTTAAGATTTCCTGATTTTCTCTCTTAGCTTGACCATTGGATTGGGGGTGACCTACTGATGAAACATCAAGCTGGATATGCTCACGTTGACAAAACTCCTCCATAGCGCCTTTGGAAAGATTAGTACCATTGTCAGTTATAATGCTGTGTGGAAAGCCAAAATGAAAGATCACCTTTTTCATGAACTGAACCGCCATGGCTGCATCACACTTACTAACTGGCTCTGCCTCAACCCATTTTGTGAATTTGTCAACTGCCACCAAAAGATGTGTCTTTTTATCCTTGGATCTTTTGAAAGGTCCAACCATGTCAAGCCCCGAGACTGCAAACGGCCAAGTGATTGCAATCATCCGCAATTCTTGAGCTGGCACATGCGCTCGTCGTGCAAATTTTTGACACCCATCACACCTACTGACCAGATCCTCTGCATCAGCGGGAGCCGTTGGCCAGTAAAAACCATGACGAAAAGCTTTGCCTACAAGAGACTTTGAACCCGCGTGATGGCCAAAATCCCCTTCATGGATCTCACGAAGAATTTCTTGACCTTCTTCAGGAGAGACACAATGTTGAAACGCTCTAGTGATGCTGCGATGATACAACTCACCATTGGAAATCATCATTGACTTAGACCGCCGGGTTATCTATCGAGCCAAGGTCTCATCCTCCGGCAACTCACCCCGGGTCATATAAGCCAAATACGGTACTGTCCAATAAGGAATGACATGAAGAGCCGCCACCAACTTTGCCTCCGGGTCTGGAACGGCCAAATCTTCCCTTTTAGGCAAATTGACAGAAGGGTTATGCAGAACATCTAGAAAAGTTTTGGGTGGCACCGGCTTACGCTGAGATCCCAACCATCTTAAAGCATCAGCCGCTTCATTTTTTCTGCGGTCAATGTGCTCCACTTGATAACCCTTGAAGTGTCCAGCAACAGCGTCAACCTCACGGCGATAAGCCGCCATGAGAGGGTCTTTGGAGTCCCACTTGCCTGAGACCTGCTGAGCCACCAAATCTGAGTCGCCAAGGCACCGTACCCGGCTTAAACTTATCTCTTTAGCCATTCGAAGACCATGGAGTAAGGCCTCATACTCTGCTGCGTTGTTAGTACAAGGAAACATCAATCGCAACACATAACAAAACTTGTCACCTCGAGGAGAAGTTAAAACAACTCCAGCCCCCGAGCCTTCCAACTATCTGGACCCATCGAAATGGATCATCCAATGTGTGTTGTCTGGCTTCTCTTTAGGTATCTGCAACTCCGTCCAATCGTTAATGAAGTCCACCATTGCTTGAGACTTAATGGCCATACGTGGAACATACTTTAAATTATGAGACCCAAGCTCAATGGACCACTTGGCGGCTCATCCTGTGGCTTCTCTATTTCGAATAATATCTCCCAAAGGAGCAGAGCTAACCACAGTGATAGGATGACCCTGGAAGTAATGCTTAAGCTTCCGTCTTGCCATGAACACCCCATAAATAAGCTTTTGCCAATGTGGATATCTTTGCTTGGATTCAATGAGCACCTCACTGACGTAGTAAACCGGCCGTTGAACTGGATGTTCCTTGCCAGCCTCCTTGCGCTCCACAACAATGGCCACACTGACGGCCCGTGAGTTAGCAGCCACATATAACAACAGCGGCTCCTTCTCAATGGGGGCAGCAAGAACCGGCGGCTCAGCAAGTTGTCTTTTCAAATCTTCAAAGGCGGAGTTGGCAGCGTCACTCCAGACAAAGTCATTCGTCTTTTTCATCATTTGATACAATGGCATAGCCTGCTCACACAACCGGCTTATGAACCGGCTCAAAGCTGCAACTTGACCCGCCAGCCGCTGAACGTCATTGATGCACGCCAGTTTAGCCAAAGATGTAATTGCCTTAATTTTTTCCGGGTTAGCCTCAATGCCTCTGTTAGACACCAAAAAGCCCAAAAGCTTGCCAGCTGGGACTCCAAAAACACAGTTGGCCGAGTTAAGCAGCATCTTGTAGACCCGAAGGTTATCAAAGGTTTCCTTCAGATCATCTACCAAGGTTTCCTTCTCTCTGGATTTCACCACTATATCATCCATGTAAGCATGAACATTACGCCCAATCTAATTATGAAGACAATTCTGTACACACCGCTGATAAGTCGCCTGGGCACACTTAAGCCCAAAGGGCATAGACACATAGCAGAAGGATCCAAATGGAGTAATGAAAGCCGTCTTCTCCTGGTGATAACCAGAATAAGCATCCAAAAAGCTCAGACGCTCACAACCCGCGGTAGCATCAATGATTTGATCAATACGAGGCAGAGCAAAAGGATCAACCGGGCAAGCGTTGTTTAAATCCGTGTAATCAACACACATACGCCATGTGCCGTTCTTTTTGAGCACAAGCACCGGGTTAGCCAACCACTCTAGGTGAAAAACTTCAACAATAAACCCAGCTGCCAAAAGCCGGGCCACCTCTTCTCCAATAGTCTTGCGCCTTTCCTCATTAAACTTTTGATCAATATTAAGAGTGTGCTCAGCGAGTTCTCTCGGTACACCCGGCATATCAGAAGGCTTCCATGCAAAGATGTCCCGGTTCTCATGGATGAACTCGATGAGCGTGCCTTCCTATTTTGGATCCAAGTTAGAACTGATAATGAACTGTTTGGATGAGTCGCCAGGCACAAAATCAATCATCTTGGTATCATCAGCTGACTTAAATTTCAGCGCCGGCTCATGCTCCGTAGTTGGCTTCTTCAAAGACGTCATGTCTGCCGGGTCAACATTATCCTTATAAAACTTCAATTCCTCTGTTGCACAAACAGACTCGGCGTAAGCAGCATCGCCTTCTTCACATTCCAGGGCTATCTTCCGACTTCCATGCACTATGATGGTGCCCTTATAACCCGGCATCTTGAGTTGCAGATAAACATAACACGGTCGTGCCATGAACTTAGCATAAGCCGGCCGTCCAAACAGAGCGTGATACGGGCTTTTGATTTTAACCACTTCAAAAGTTAACTTCTCAGCCCTAGAATCATACTCATCCCCAAAGGCTACTTCCAGCTCAATCCTACCAACTGGGTATGCCGACTTACCATGCACAACTCCATGAAAAATAGTATTGGACGTTTTAAGACTTCTGTCAGTCAACCCCATGCGATGGAACGTCTCATAATAAAGGATGTTGATGCTACTGCATCCGTCCATGAGCACTTTAGTGAACTTGTATCCGCCAACCTGAGGCGCCACCACCAAAGCCGGATGACCCGGATTATCAACCCGGGGAGGCTGGTCTTCCCTACTCCATACGATAGGCTGCTCAGACCATCTTAAATAACGTGGAACTGCCGGTTCAACATCGTTTATAGCCCTCTTATGAAGTGTTTGGTCCCTTTTGCACAAACTGGTGGTGAATACGTGATACTGCCACTGTTCAACTGCTTTGGGTTACTCTGATACCCGGACTATTGTTGTTGTTGATTACCTTGGCCGGATTGCTGATTATAGCCACCTTGACTGCCTTGAGGGCCCTGGCCGTGAAAACCGCCACCGCCTGAACCGGCGCCCGGGCCATGAAAGCCGCCACTGCCTGAGCCGCCGCCAGGTCCGTGGTTACCATCAAACATGTTGGAATTCTTAAAAGCTTTCATGATCGTACAGTCTTTCCACAGATGGGTAACTGGCTTCTCCCGGGTGTTGTGTCTTGGACAAGGTTCATTTAGCAGCTGCTCAGGGGTGGGACCTGACCCTCCAGACCGAGGAGGTGGCCTCCCCTTGCGCCGTTGATTTTTGCCCTGTGCATTGGCGTTATCCACAAACTCCAAACTACCATCAGCCTTACATTTATTATTACCTCCTTGATTTGTCGGGTTATGCTTATGACCTTTGCCGCTGCCGTTCTTCTTTCCCTTCCATGTCTTCTCTTCGTCAGATGCGGGATTCTTGGTACTATCAGAATCGGCGTATTTGACCAGAGCCGCCATCAGGTGGCCCATGTCATTGCAATCACGCTTGAGCCGCCCCAGCTTCTGTTTTAGAGGTTCAAAACGGCAATTTTTCTCCAACATTAAGACCGCGGAACCAGGATCCATCTTATCAGATGAATGTATTATTTCTTTCACCCGGCGCACCTAATGGGTCGTGGATTCACCTTCCTCTTGCTTGCAGTTAGTAAAATCCACAATCGACATGGGTTGCTTGCATGTATCCTTGAAGTTCTGAATAAACCGGGCCTTTAACTCGGCCGATGAGCCGATGGAATTGGGTGGCAACCCCTTCAACCAAGTGCGAGTTGTTCCATCCAACATCATGGTGAAGTACTTAGCCATTGCTACGTCACTGACCTTCAGCAACTCCATGGCCATCTCATAACTTTCGATCCATGCTCCGGGCTGCAGGTCAGCTGCGTAATTAGGTACCTTACGAGGCCCCTTAAAGTCCTTTGGCAAACACTCATTACGCAGAGCCGTCACCAGACATGGGACACCTCCTGTTCTTGTGGCCACACCTGCTTCAACAGAGGTCGCTGGATAAACCAGAAAATCTTGGTGAGCCGCCAGCTCAACTGCCTGTTGAACCGCCCGCTCAGCCTCTTGACGAATCCTCTCCTGGTCCACCAAGTTAAGAGCTCCACCCTGGGCCGGGTCATGCCCGCGCGGTTAGTTACGGCGTTGGGCGTTGCTTTACATGGCCGCTGAGTCCATATGCCTGCTATAGCTCGGGCTCCGGCTTGGGCGAGGGGTTGAAGAGTATGCATCCTGTTGTGCCAGAGCCGTCTGAAGAAGCTCTTTGACCCTTCGTGTTTCGATCGCTGTTGGAGAGTCGCTTCCATCGGGAGAGCCGCCAAACGAGCTGACGTAGCCATAAGATTCTCCAAAGGGTTAGAAAAGTGACCCGATGGTATTGGTGTGTAATGAGGCGGAGCTCTATTCACACAGGGGGGGGGGGTCCATGGCCCGTGGTTGAACCGGCGCCCCAGTCCCGGGTGTTGTGATCCGGTTTGCCTCCGGCGGGTTACTGGGACCAGCCCCAGGTGTGTGGAAGAGGTTCCTAGGATCATAAGTCAGAGGCAGACGTGATTGAGCCTTTTGGTGCCTTCTCCTCATGACCTCATTTGACGCGTTTAGATCCACCGAGAGCCGGAAAGTCTCTGCTTGAAGCTACTGAGCATGAGCATCTAGAGCCGCCCGCTCTGCAGCCATCCTTACGTCCTTCGCTGCTAAATTCTCCTTAGCTTGTGCTACCTCCCCACGTAACCGTGCCACCTCTGCATCATGCTGAACCTTTTCTGCCGGCTCAACCACGGTGGTCAACATGGTCGTCATCCTATCCATGAGATCCATTAGCACCTGAGCCGGCAGGAGCACGGGGTCTCCAGACCCGGCTGCTACGGATCCGGTGGTTACCGCCGCCGCGGCCGTAGAATTCTGACCGGGTTGAGTGCCTGCCATGTAGACCCCGGCTTGATTCAGCGGCTCAAAGGGGTCCGGAATACTGTTGCCATCGGAATAGCCCCCAAGCCCGCCATCTGGTAGTTGATACAATGAATCCGTCTCGCCTGTGGATGACTCACCATCAGAATAGATGGCCGTCTCACCACCATTCACAGATCCTTCAAAGAACTCCCCTCCATGGATGCAACCCATGAAGGCACGCTTCACGGCAGGCTGAGTCCGGGCGGGTCTCGCACGCTGAGCCATCTCGATGAGGTCGGTGCAGATGTCCGGCTCAGGGCCCGGTTCGCTGATCCGGCCGATGAAGATGTGGATTCCGCCGAAGGGGACCCGGTACCCGTACTCAACTGAGCCGGCATCAGGGCCCCAACCTTCATCGTCGATGTAGAGCTTGCCGCGACGACTCTTGGTCATCCGGCCCACAATGTATCCCTTGATCCCTTTGAAGTTGCCCTTAAAGAACTCGAATCCACCGTGTGTTGGCCCCACGGTGGGCACCAACTGTCATGGAATTGTCGCGACAGATGTCCTGGTGAAAGGACTTAGTCGTGGAGCCATCGCAACTAGGAAGCTTAAAGGGGTTAATCGGGACAAAGGATACAAGAGGTTTATACTGGTTCGGCCCCTTGCGGTGAAGGTAAAGCCTAGTTCAGTTGTTGTGGTATTGCTAGGTTTCGATGACCAAGGAGCGAAATATGCTAGCTTGGCTCTCGATCTGTTGTTTCTTGCCCTAAGCTGCCGCCGGGTCGTCCCCTTATATACACGGGTTGACGCCCTGTGGCCTACAGAGTCCCGACCGGCTCATACAACGTGTCCGGCTCGGTGACGTCTTTTACATGCCTTACTTTACAAGTCTTATCATATATGGTGGTTTATACTCATGGGCTTGAAGCCGCCTCTGTGCTTTGGCCTACTACAACCTTATCATAAACCGTGACCTTGTATATTCTTCGGGCTTCCTTTAGTTAACCCGCCATTGCTATTGACCCGGCCCCTCCTGGGCGGGTCATACCTGGTAGTTATATCCCCAACAAGGGGTCTTCTCCGGTTTAGACGCCGGGTTATCATCAGTTGGTGTATTCAGTTTGGCCTTTTTGCTGGATCTGGCCTTGGCCCTGAAAGGAACAAATATAAAGGTTAGTATAGCAAACTAGTATAAAGCATCAAGAGTTAAGTTTAAAAGTGCTCACCCAGGAACAGTCTTGAGAGGAGGGAGTTGTGTGGCCGTTGACTCGTCGGATGATGAATGAGGTGTTCCCTGATAGTTTGAGTCAGATGGATTAAGAGGTTTCCTGAAATAACCTGCCTTGGGATAAGAAGTATAAGAAATATATGAGACCTCTGATCAACATTTCCGGGTTGGAGTGTTCGGTAAACCGGCTGAAGTAACTACTTGGCCGTTGTGCCGGGTTGTTCGGCGAACTTCGTGTTGCTGCTTCTTCAAAAGAAATTTTGGGTCCAAGTGAGCTAGAGGGTGAGAAAATCTTACTTTCTGGATTGCTTGACGGGTTCTCTTTGTTGGCAGATGATCCGAACCGGAGGAAAGAATAAGTACCTCTACATCATCAGCATGGCTGGCTTCGGTATCATCCTGCTAATAGTCATTGTCAATGAGGTGTATGAAAAAAGAGCCAATAGAATAAAGTTCTACCTCTGATCCCAGATTATCCAGCTCTTCATCAACGTTTAAATCGGAGGGTTCAGCGGTTTTCTTCTTGGCAGGTCTTTTAGTAACCTTGGTCTTGGGGCGAGGCATCTTTGCCGGTTTATCATGAGGTTTCTTCTTCTAGAATGGATCATCACCCTGCCAAAGATTGACAAAGGTTATAAGAAACAGTTAAGAATATCAGGTACAAACAGGAGTTAGGCAATTCTTATAGCTAGCGGTTTATTCAAAACGCAGAAGGGACTTCGCCCTGTTTTGCTGCAAACAGCCACCGATTCATCCAGTATCTTTTTAACAGCCCTAGTGATTTCAGCGTGAGTTAACTGAATGTCAGTGTGCCGTTGAGGGTCTTTCAAGTCCCCAGTATGTTCGCACATTAAACCGGGACGGCGGCTTAAAGGCAAAATACTCCAAGATATCCAGCAACGAACACAGTCAATTCCTGTCAAACCATTAGCCACAAAGGCTCTGAGCTTGGCGTGTTGTGGAGCATATTTGGACCGTTCCTTTGCAGTCGACCTTTGGGGAAATGGATGTGTGTTGGTGAGCCGGTGAGGAAGATAACCCGGCAGAGGATTCTCATCTTTAGGGGAAGTATCTTTGCAATAGAACCAAGTCTGGTTCCAATCCTTAGGATGACTGTGATGCTTGGCGTGAGGGAGGCTGACATCTTTCCTTTTTTGAATTGAAACGCCGCCAAGTTCAGTATTGGGTCCATCTACAAATTCGGTGCGGCGGTTTAGATAGAAAAAGTCCCTGAACAGTCCAACAGTCGGTTCTTCTTGCAGATAAGCCTCGCAAAACACTTGAAAATTACAAATATTGGATACCGAGTTAGGTCCAATATCTTGAGGGTGGATCTGGAAGCTAGCAAGCACATCACGGAAATTTTTTGACCTGGGAGGTTTAAAACCACGGCTCAAATGATCAAAAAACACAACTATCTCGCCATCCTTGGGTGTAGGAGGATTTTCTGGACCAGGGGCTCGCCAGTGGATTTCACTCTGCTTTGGTAAAGCGCCAGTGATAACACATCTTTTCAGATCTTCTTCCTTAATCCGGGATGGAACCTAGTTACAAGCATAGAAGGTCTTGGCCATTTCTTAGACAACCTGAAGGAAGGTTTGTGTCGGTTTAAGATTCATGGTTGACAAGCATAAGGCGTTGCAGGTTAAGAGACAAAAAGGTATTCAAGCATGCAAAATTATTAAACTGGAAGTTGATGCTATTACAAATGATAAAGCAATTGGCAGTTTACAAGGGGACTAATGGTATATAGGGCAGGTTATTTTCTAAAGGATAAACTGCCTATATGGACAACGAGAGTATAAATCTGAAGCCGAAAAATGTCTAAGTGAGGAAGAAGAAGTTTCAGAGTTTCACGTTAGGATTTTAGAACTACCGCATGTCAGGAAAAGAAAAATATTTGGACCTAAAGGTTGGTTCTTAAGCAGTTCATGAAGTTCCAGATCGGGTTTTTATACACAAAAGAGAAGATCTATTGGCAAAGGAAGGATTATCATTGCTACCGCATAAGAGTATATCAGGTGTGAATCTATCCTATAAGCCTTGGTGAAGAACAGGGGAAGAACACCATGAAGCTTCCATGAGCCCATGCACCCTAAACGGATCTATGGAGGAAAGGAAGAAGAACTCGCCGAAGCTGTTGAAACAGCGGAGAGGCACTGTGATTTTCTGGTACGATCAGGGTGATACAGCGGCCAAGGTTCGGGCAGAGGTGAAGGTCGACGGCGGCACCAGCGCTCGAGTGCTGAGGCATCGTGAGGTGGAAGAAGGACAAAGAGGCAAGGGGTGAAAAGGAAAGGGACCCTCGGCCCTATTTATAAGACGAAGGGATAAGCGACAAGCGCGGGAATCGAGGAGCCCAAAAAATGGATATGTCCCAGAGAAGTCGCCTTGATTTTCGAACGCTCATTAATAAAAGTAAGGTATATAAGGTTTTTTTAATGAACTGGTGACGTCATGGCGGTTTATTATAATCCTGGAAGATGACATAATGGCATATTACAAGGTTTATTCGAAGGTACTGAAGAGGAACATTTTCTAAAGTGTTGAAGATTGACATGAACAGGTTCAAATCAATCTGGGGCCTAATGGTGGAGATATAACTACTGAGTATAAACCATCCAGGAGGGGCCGGGTATGGCGCTTTAATATAAGAGATCTAAAAGCCCAGGGCCCAAAGGCGGATTAGGGCCCGTAGACATAAACCGCCATAAGGTGTGTAACTTGTGTTGTAAGATAGGAAAGAGTAGAAACTAAGCCGGACACGTTTATGAGCCGGCCGAGATTCTGTAAACCGCCGGGCATCAACCTGTGTATATAAAGGGACGACCCGGTGGCAGTTCAAGGAAAAACAACAACAACTCAAGAGCCAGGCAAAGCGTATTCGCTCCCTGGTCATCGAAACCCTAGCAATCCCATCATAACTGGAGTAGGCTTTACCTTCATTGCAATGGGCCGAACCAGTATAAATCCTTGCATCCTTTGTCCGCTTTAACCCCTTTAAGCTAACTACGTTGCGATGGCTCCATGACTAAGTCCTCACACGAGGACACCTGCCGTGACAATCACATGACAGTCTCTTTCCGATGTTATGATAAATTGAAATTGCTTCAATGACTGAGATTATAGTTTGCTAGTTTTCAATGAAGTTTCTGATTCATACTTTACATTGTGAATGGATTGTTAGTTTAGCATAAACAACCATATGACTATATATATATACACACATATGTTGCTGTTCTAAGAATGATCATGATGCCCTCATGTCCGTATTTTATTTTATCGACACCTCTATCTCTAAACATGTGGACATATTTTTTGATATAGGCTTCCGCTTGAGGACAAGCGAGGTCTAAGCTTGGGGGAGTTAATACGTCCATTTTGCATCATGCTTTTATATCGATATTTATTGCATTATGGCCTGTTATTACACATTATGTCACAATACTTATGCATTTTCTCTCTTATTTTACAAGGTTTACATGAAGAGGGAGAATACCGGCAGCTAGAATTCTGGGCTGGAAAAGGACAAAATATTAGAGACCTATTCCGCACAACTCCAAAAGTCCTGAAACTCCACGAAAGTCAGTTTTGGAATATATTAAAAATATTGGGGGAAGAAAGCACCAGAGGGGGGCCAGCCACCATCCACGAGGGTGGGGGGTACGCCCTACCCCCCTGGGCGCGCCCCTGCCTCGTGGGCCACCTGGCAGGCCCCTGATGCCCATCTTCTGGTATAAGGTGTCTTTTGCCCTGGAAAAAATCAGAAGGAAGTTATCGGGACAAAGCGCCACCGTCTCAAGGCGGAACCAATCTAGGGCTCCGGCGGAGCTGTTTTGCCGGGGAAACATCCCTCCGGGAGGGGGAAATCATCACCATCGTCATCACCATCAATCCTTTCATTGGGAGGGGGTCAATCTCCATCAACACCTTCACCAGCACCATCTCCTCTCAAACCCTAGTTCATCTCTTGTATCCGATCTTTGTCTCAAAACCTCAGATTGGTACCTGTGGGTTGCTAGTAGTGTTGATTACTCCTTGTAGTTGATGCTAGTTGGTTTATTCGGTGGAAGATTATATGTTCAGATCCTTTATGCATATTAATACCCCTATGATTATGAACATGAATATGATTTGTGGTAGTTACGTTTGTTCCTGAGGACATGGGAGAAGTCTGGCTATAAGTAGTCATATGAATTTGGTATTCGTTTGATATTTTGATGAGATGTATGTTGTCTTTCCTCTAGTGGTGTTATGTGAACGTCTACTACATGACACTTCACCATTGTTTGGGCCTAGGGGAAGGCATTGGGAAGTAATAAGTAGATGATGGGTTGCTAGAGTGACAGAAGCTTAAACCCTAGTTTATGTGTTGCTTTGTAAGGGGCTGATTTGGATCCATATGTTTCATGCTATGGTTAGGTTTACCTTAATTCTTCTTTTGTAGTTGCGGATGCTTGCGAGGGGGGTTAATCATAAGTGGGATGCTTGTCCAAGGAAGGGCAGTACCCAAGCACCGGTCCACCCACATATCAAATTATCAAAGTAACGAACGCGAATCATATGAGCATGATGAAAACTAGCTTGACGATAATTCCCTTGTGTCCCCGGGAGATCTTTCCTTTATATAAGAGTTTGTCCAGGCTTGTCCTTTGCTACAAAAAGGATTGGGCCACCTGGCTGCACCTTGTTTACTTTTGTTACTTGTTACTCATTATGAATTACCTTATCACAAGACTATTTGTTACCGATAATTTCAGTGCTTGTAGAGAATACCTTATTGAAAACCGCTTGTCATTTCCTTCTTCTCCTCGTTGGGTTCGACACTCTTACTTATCGAAAGGACTACGATAGATCCCCTATACTTGTGGGTCATCAGCTATCCTCTAACCTGCCTTGCTATCATTATCGTGCAAAATGAGTAGCGCCTTCCTGCTTTTAGCCCACATGGTGGGCCCATAACCCACAGTTCCACATGATCAAAACCTGACTCTCCAGTACATCCATGTTTTCCAAAATTGTTCCTCGCACTTGGCTTCATATGTAAATCACAGGCCACCATCCTAGTGATCTATTCTGGTATCAGACGCAATACTTATTCCTATTGCTCTGAACCCCTTTCACCCTCTATTTCAGGCAACGAACGATTGCCTACTCGGTTGAAGCTCCTTACCGCACCTTCTTACCTTGCTCTCAACGACTTTCTTGAATTTCAACTCGAGAGATGCCTCTATGCCACATTCATTGAGATATCCCCTAGGTACCTATCTTGTTTTGAGCTCCATCCTTCCCGAGTCTTCCCCCTTACTCCACTCCTTAAATCTCGGGACGAGATTTCTTGTGGTGGAGGAGAATTGTGACGCACGAATAATCAAGCTACAGTGAATCGCTGCTAATGATGCCACGTCACCTTGGTTACTTTTGATAAACTCGCATCAGTTCGAAAACCCGGTTCAAATTTTAAAATAAAGTCAAACAAATAAAGTTTTCAGATGTCAAAACAAAAATGTTTGTTGGGTTGCAAATATTCACTAGCTAATTATCATGTGGCAACCGACATCATTTGGCTCTCCCTTTAATCCCTAGGAAAATATAAGTGGCCCAGCAACATATTAATTGACCTATTCAATTTCTAAAAATGCTAGAACAATTCTGTTGGCTCTAAAACTTTTTATGCAACACCACAATGTTGTTCTCGAATTGTGTGCCAAATTTCAAGTTTGACTAAATTCATTTTTGTCACTCAAATAAATACGAACAATAGCTAACTGAAATACATAAAAGGAAAAATAGAAAGTGGCCTAACTAACTGTGGTGCCACTGGGCCTTGGATGACCATAGTACTTTTGGCCCAGCGCACCAAGGCCTAGCCCAGCCGCACCCCCCCTGCTGCCTTCTTCCTTTGTTCATTAGAGGCGCCGTGGCCTCGCTCATGACGTCCATGGCTGGGGATGGCCATGTGCCTCTCATCCGCCATGCCCCGAACTGGATAAGGTCTCCGTGGAGCCCTTTCCTAACCCTAGCCCCCACACTTCATCCCCACCTCGCGGCGCTCTCCCTCCCCCACCAACCCGACTGCCATCGTCACCGTACGCGCTGATATCCCGCGGCCACCGCCATATCCGTGCGTGCAACTCGTTTCCACAAGCTCCGCCTCGTCCTCCCCTCCTTCTCCATTGAACCACGGGACCCGGAGCACTCCACAACACCGGCGCCAGCATCGTCTTCCACCTTCGGATGTGCCGGAGCTCGCCGTCGATTTGCGCCGCCCCAGGAATCTCCAGCCGTCCCCAGGCCTTCTCTGCAACAGCCGTGAGCCCCGATCCTCCTCCCTCTCTCCCGGCCTCTCCTCGTAGCCGTAGCCATGCCGCCACTTCACCATGCTCTGCCGTTCGTTGCGGTCGACGCCATCGTCGACACCGTCCATCCTAGCCTTGGCTGAGACCTCGAATGGGTGCGCCCGAACCCCATTCTTTTGAATGCACCACCTCGCGCGCCTTTTGTGCGCCCGTAGCTCCGTCCCCGACGAGGACCGAAGCCTACCGCCGCCCACGCTCACCGTCGGCGCTGCTCCGGCCAAGACACCCCGCGTATGCTTCTTCTGACCTCGCTGCGTCGCTCGCTGCTCCCTGCACGCGAGCACCCCTAGCCGCCTACTATCGCACCCTGCTTGCCCAGCCTGCTCCCCGCACGCGCCGTCCGCTGTGAGCCGCCCGCACCTCCAGCTCCAGCCGCTGCCGCGCCCCTGGCCGCTGCCTCCTCGCCTTGCCGCCGCTCAGCGCCCACGCGGCCTCAGCCCTGCGACACCGCTGCCATCGCCGCCTCCTGCTGCGCCCGCCCGCGCATGTGCCCGCTGCCGCTGCCTCCACTTTGCTGCACCACGATCGCATCTGTCGTCGCACGCCCGCGCCCCCGCTGCCTGCGGCGCCCGCATGCCCCGCGCTGCTGCCTGCTTTTGGCGTCACCGCGCCCACATGCCCTGGCCGCCCCGCCGCTCCTTGTGTCACCGCCCGCAGCCGCGGCCCCTGCCGAGCCCAGCCCCGCCTGCTTCCCGCCGTGGCCGCTGGCCGACTCCCGCCGCTACCAGCACAGCTGGGCCTCGCGCCCCCGCTGTGTGGCCTCGGGCATGGGCGCCCATGCTCACGCCCAACGCTCGTCACCCACCCCACTAAGGCCCCAGTGGGCCACTGACCACTGGTCCAACCCCCCTTTTTTCCTAAAAAAAGTTTATTTAAAAAATAATAAAAAATAGTTAATTAATTAACTAAATAGGTAATTAATTAAGTTAATTAACCTTGCTTAATTAGTCTAATCAACTAATTTAGTTAATTTAACCTTGTTAGTTTAGTTAGGTCAATGACAGGTGGGTCCCTGGCATCAGTTTGACCAGTCCGTAACTCGGATGAAAAAGTTTTATACATGAAAGTTGCTCAGAAAAATATGACGAATCCGAATACGCGGTCCGTTCGTCTGCCATACATTCCTAGAATAGCGAACATCAAACCTTTCCCCTCCAGTTCGTCTGTGCGAAAATGCCAAACGTCGGGAAAGCATTCCCGGATGTTATCCGCTTCGCCGATAACGTGTAGCACCTTGTTAGAACACGTCTAGCTCCGCCTGTTGTCCCTTTATGCACTTGCTTGCGATGTATTTACTGTTTCTCCCCCCTCTTCTCTTCGATAGACCCCATGACGACTGCCGATGCCGCTGTGATCGACTACATCACCGACGACCCCTCCTTCTCGTCTGAGTAACCAAGCAAGCCCCCCTTCGATCATCCCGATATCGCCCATTTCCATTCTCTCATGCATGCATTAGATTTTGCTACTATTATCGATTGCTCCTATTCGAATGCATAGCCTGCTTTTGTAACCTGCTTAATGTTACCTACCTACTTATCCTAAACTGCTTAGTATAGGTTGGTTAGTGATCCATCAGTGACCCCCACCTTGTCCTTGTTTCCCCTGCTACATCATCGATGACTCGATCATCATGATCGACGACCAGAGCCCAACACCCCACATCACATCATGCCCCTATTGTTGCTCGACTTTGTAGAGCTACTATCGAGTGCCGAGGGTGATACCTCATAACGCACTCCTGATGCTAACTCTGTAGTGTAACTATTTGGTCATGGTCATTGTCGGTGTCAAAACCGGCAGATCTCGGGTAGGGGGTCCCGAACTGTGCGTCTAGGCCGGATGATAACAGGAGGCAAGGGACACGAAGTTTTACCCAGGTTCGGGCCCTCTTGATGGAGGTAAAACCCTACATCCTGCTTGATTAATATTGAAGATATGGGTGTTACAAGAGTAGATCTACCACGAAATCAGAGAGGCTAAACCCTAGAAGCGAGCCTACGGTGTGATTGTATGTTGTGATTGTTGTCCTAGGGACTAAAACCTTCGGTTTATATAGACACCAGAGAGGGTTACGGTTACACAAGGTCGGTTACAGAGGAGGAGATATCCATATACGCAGTGCCTAGCTTGCCTTCCACGCCAAGTAGAGTCCCATCCGGACACGAGACGAAGTCTTCAATCTTGTATCTTCATAGTCTAACAGTCCGGCCAATGGAGATAGTCCGGCTGTCCGGAGACCCCCTAATCCAGGACTCCCTCAGTAGCCCCCGAACCAGGCTTCAATGACGATGAGTCTGGCGCACAGTTGTCTTCGGCATTGCAAGGCGGGTTCCTTCTCCATATTCTGTGTACCTGTCGAAATAATGTCCGGTTCCTTGTGATGGTTCGTACTTCTTGGCTTCTACGCCCAATAATGGCTACTTTCCACGTGTCGAGCGAATGCGAAGAGCCAGGGTGTTTTCGCATCTACCCCTCTAGCTATGCAAATGAGCCGCCTATTTAAAAAGACGAGGATTAAGATCCAAATCACATCATCCTCCCTTGCCGAGTCTTCATCGGAGCGTGCCCGACAGAGATCCATTCCACCATGGCCGGTCGACGTAGCTCCTCCTCTCGCACCCCTAGTTCCAAGCCTGGAGATTGGGAGAGATGTTCCATCCTGCACAGCAAATTGGTGATGCTTTAGTCCAAGGGATTTCTTCCCCCAGCGTACCTGGTCCCGGTTCGAGCCGGGCTTGCCACCTATAATGGCGGAGAGCAAGCGGAGAGCCATCCCAATCCCTCCAAGGGAGAGCGGGTGTGCCTTGTCCCTTATCTGGTAAGAGGGCTCAGATTCCCAATCCATCCGTTTCTTTGAGGGCTTCTGGAGTTCTATGGCCTCCAGCTGCACACCTTACGCCTGCCTCCCTGCTGCACATCGCGGGATTCTTAGCCCTTTGCGAGTTATTTTTGGGTTGTGAGGCTCATTTCGCTCTGTGGAAGAAGCTGTTCTGCCTTGTGCCCTGTTCTAAGAAGGGATCAATATATCGAGTAGGCAGACCCGAAGTGTGGCGTATCACTGGGACCGGATACTTATCTGGGACCCCAAAGAAGACGTCCGAAGAATGGCCTTCCGAATTGCTTTATATAGAAGATGTCCCCCTTCCAGACCCTATTCGGATCGGCCTTTCTGAGTTTGACAACGCCCCTTTGAAGAAGCCCAGAGCTGGCGTCCACGGAGCCCCCTGGAGGAAGACGACCGGGACATTCTTTATCTGATGAGCCGGATAAACTCTTTAGCTCGATCTGGATTGACCATGATCGAGGTCATGGCTATATGCATTATGTAGGGGGTGCAGCCGCTCCAGTACAGAGGCCACCCCATGTGCGACTTCATCGGGGAGGATGACGCCACCCGCCACGGTCGCAAAGGGCCGGGATCGGCTGCTGATCTAATAAAGATCTTGTCCACTTTGTACAAGGGAGAAGAGGAGGAATTCCTCCGTATCAACCCGCAGGGCGGATTCTCCATGTACAATCCTCCGAGCTGGGTAAGCGGAGATTTTTTCTCGCCCATCCGTTCCGTATTCCCGTTGTTTAAGTATTCATTCTAGCAATTTCATCGCAGGAGCTGCGCCAGGCAGTAAAGGAGATAAACAGCCCTCCTCCACAGCCCGAGGACCCTAGACGGTCCCTTAACCCGGCCTCCCAAGAGGATCCGGACATATCAGTGGAGCTGATCGACGGTTTTTTTTACCAAGGGAGTAATGGAAATACCTTGGTGGCCATTACGGCCGATTACCCTGGGCTAGTTCCAACCTCACAGGTGACTGAGACCGAAATCCCAGCACTTAAAATGGGACTCGTCCTTGTGCTCTTTTTTTATTGCCGTATAACAGCCGTGTCTTGCAGGGGAGGTCCTCGGGGCAGAAGGTCGAGCCTATGGCAACTAGCCAACAAGGGGCCGCTAGGCCATGTAGGCTGAAAAGATCCGCAGTCCGGATTGAGGCGCCGGTGCAGCAGTGTAGCGCGCCATATTTATTGCAAGACATTATTTACCGAGGCATATTAACGCCTATGCCTTCTTTTCAGGAGAAAGAGCGCTCGCCAGACTATACCCGGAGAGGCTACCAACCGCGCCTCCACAAGCCAGGCTCCAAGGCCGGACTCAGGAGTGGGAACGAGTACAAGGCGTGCACCGGGTACTCCTCCGACAGAGGATACAGATAGACTGTCTGCCACCCCTTCCGAGGTGGAAAGTGCCATGAACCATAGGCGTCGCCGGACTGTTCTTCGTGACGCTTGTTTCTCCCAAGAGGCTTTAGATGCCTTCAACTCGGGAGATGCGCACCTCCGTGCTGCTCAAAATGGTCTAGCCCGAGCCACGGAGCAGTATGTAAAAGACATACGGGTGAGAAAATTTGATGATTATATATATCAGTAGCCCCTGAGACTTGAAACAGTTAGGATAACTGATTTAAGGATCATTTGTTATGTAGGTTCTTACAGAAAAGAATACTCAACTGTCCCAGGAGCTGGAAGGGTGCAAAGCCCAACTTTAGGCTGCACTGTCCGCCGCAGGGGAGCCCAAAGAGACCCCTAATGGTAACATATCCGTCTAATGATAAGTATCATAGTAGAGTGCGGCTTTATATGCAAATCTGACGATAAAATTGCAGATGGCGTTGAAGTGAATCCGGATAAGCAGCAGCTCATACGCCAGCTGAAGGCTGGTGAGAGCGTGCTAACAAGGGTGAGGCAGGAGAAGAATGATCTCCAAGATTCCAATAGCAAGCTGGGCATGGAACTAAAAGATGTTTGTGCCCAACTATCGGATTCTGTTAAGGAGAAACGGCGGCTTCGACGCGGCATATTTAGTAAGTGCTTGAACGAACGTTGACAAAGAGTTCGGCGAGGAAGCTGGCTGACAGAGTTATGTGTGTAGGTATTCTAACAGGACGTCCTGCCGAGGAGATGCCTAGTTCAACGGGTGATCTTCTTCCCGAGCTCGCACAGTTGCTCGAACGAATTCGGCAGGTGATGCAAGGCATTGCCCAGGCCTTGTGGCCATCCATCTCCATACTGGAAGGCCTTGGAGAGCTTGCAGAAAAGCTGAAGGGAGCACGGTGGCGTTTCCGATTATGTCAAATATCGGCCTGCCGTCAGGGCGCCAGGGAGGCTTGGGCAATGGTGAAGACACGATACACGAAGGCTGATCTGAACCACATGGCCGAAGTCGGATCTGTGGGGCCTGACGGCAAGGAGATCCCTGTGAATTTAGTGTACGGCCAAGTAGAATTGGCCGCAAAGTATTCCCAACAGGACTATAGACTGGACAGCCTATTGGAGGGCATTGAAGAGGAATTCAACCAGTCAAATTGACTATGTAATTGTAAAGTGACATATATGATGTCTTCTAGCCGGATTGTAGATCGTTTGTCGTGGCGGACCTTTTCGCTTCGACCTCGGGACCCGACAGTCCGAAGTGTATCCGAATACCCTCTCGATTATATAAGAACCGGGGCATGCGTGGAGACCAGGCGTAGGGGTCATTAGTGCTTTATCAGACAAGTGCCCAACTACTTATGTTATATTACATGGGTAGTAAGAAACATCTTCCAGAGAGAATAGTTCCGTTAAGGGTTCCTTTCCCTAGGTTGGCATGCCCTAAAGTGCATGTCCGGACTGCGACAAAAAAGCGCAGTAAAAACGTCTGGGGGCAGATATGGTTAATAAATAAAAGTCATCTTTTGTTCACCGACCGAATATTCTCTTAAGAACGCTAGCTTTCGGCTTCACCCAGTCTGAGGTACACGTCCGGCTGACCCGGCGGTAATAATCGCAGAGGTGCTACCCTTATGCCCTAGCCGAATTAACGGGAATGTAGGGCATAAATACAAGAGCCAGGCAACCCAGCTTGGCCAAAACTTAAGTCATATTGATGCATATAATGGTGAAAAAAGGTACATGCGGAAGTATAACGCATGTGTTGGGCGTGATGCCCAGGTAAATAATTTAAGCTTCTGTGAAAGAAGCACCCAGGTGTAGATAGTTTGGCTAGCACCTATGTAATGTACAAGTGAGGCACAAGGTGACCCGTGAAGGTATAGAGGAATAAAAGAAAGAAAGGGAAACAAGACGGGCGACGCATATGCAGAAAATGGGCAGAGGGAGGAGACTAACATAAAGTCCGGCACTAGGCGTAGAATCTTCTGAGCCTGGCTGCGTTCCATGGGTTTGGCTCGAGTCGACTAGTCGATGCATCCCGCAGTCGGTACGCTTCGCCGGTCAGAACTTGGTCGATGATGAAGGGACCTTTCCATTTGGGCTCTAGCTTGTTCTTTTTCTTATCCGACAGCCGGAGAACTAGTTCGCCAACGTTATAAGTTTTGGCTCGTACTTCTCTGCTTTGGTATCTGCGAGCTGTTGTTGGTAAAATGCGGAACGGGCTTTGGCTACATCGCGCTCTTCCTCCAAGGTGTCCAGACTATCCTGCCGATCGAGCTCGGCTTCTCTTTCTTCATACATGCGCACTCGAGGTGAGTCATGAATTATGTCACAAGGCAGGACTGCCTCTGCGTCGTACACCATAAAAATGGTGTGTATCCGGTACTACGATTCGGCGTGGTCCGCAGCCCCCAGAGTACGGAGTCGAGCTCCTCTACCCAGTGTGTGTCAGACTCTGTTAAGGAGCGCACTAGTCTGGGTTTAATGCCACTCATTATAAGACCATTTGCTCGTTCGACTTGACCGTTGGTTTGTGGGTGGTAGACTGAAGCATAGTCGAGCTTGATGCCCATTTTGCTGCACCAGAGTTTTACCTCGTCGGCTGTGAAGTTCATGCTGTTATCAGTGATGATGTTGTGGGGGACGCCGTAGCGATGTACAACCTCGGATATGAAGTCTATCACCGGTCCGGATTCGGCTGTTTTAACGGGTTTGGCCTCTATCCATTTGGTTAATTTATCCACCATGACCAATAAGTATTTTTTCTTGTGGGTTCCACCTTTAAGGGGTCCAACCATGTCAATCCCCCAGACCCCAAAGGGCCATGTAATGGGGATTGTTCGGAGGGCGGTGGGTGCATATGGCTTTGATTTGCAAAGAGCTGGCAACCGGCGCAACGCTGGACTAAGTCCTGTGCGTCTGCCCGGGCCGTTGGCCAATAGAATCCTGTACGGAAGGCCTTGCTCACAAGAGCCCGGGCTGCGGCGTGATGACCGCCGAGTCCGGCATGAATTTCTGCCAAAGTTTCCATCCCTCCTCTTCGGAGATGCATCGTTGAAGGACTCCGGTAGCGCTTCTCTTGTATAATTCTCCCTCGTGGACCTTGTAGGCCTTTGATTGCCGCACTATGCAGCGTGCCTCATTTTGGTCCTCTGGGAGTTCCTGTCTAGTTAAGTAGGCCAGGAATGGTTCTGTAAACGGGGCAATGATGGCCATTATTTCGTGGGCTGATTGTGTTATTTTGGTGGCGGAGCCTCCGATTGTGCCAGGGAGTTCGGTATCGGGTATTTTGGCCGGGTCCGGACTGTTGTTACCGGTGTCCCCTTCCCATGCTACGGATGGCTTGAAAATCCTTTCCAAAAAAATGTTGGGAGGGACCGCGTCGCGTTTGGCGCCAATGCGGGCGAGGATATCCACCGCCTGATTGTTTTCCCGAGCCACATGATGAAATTCGAGCCCTTCGAACCGAGCTGACATTTTTAGGATAGTATTGCGATAAGCGGCCATTTTTGGATCCTTGGCATCAAAGTCTCCATTTATTTGGGATATCGTGAGGTTTGAATCCCCACGCACCTCTAGGCGTTGAATGCCCATGGATACTGCCATCCAGAGAACATGGAGGAGGGCCTCATATTCAGCTGCGTTGTTGGAGTCTGTATACATTATTTGCAGTATGTATTGGATGGTGTCTCCTGTTGGGGACGTCAAAACGACGCCAGCCCCCAGACCAGCCAACATTTTGGAGCCGTCGAAGTGCATGATCCAGTTTGAATATGTGCCGTATTCTTTAGGGAGTTCGGCTTCCGTCCATTCAGCGCCGAAGTCAGCCAAAACTTGCGATTTAATAGCTCGCCGAGGTTTGTAAGTTATGTCGAACGGGAGGAGCTCAATGGCCCATTTGGCAATCCGGCCTGTCGCGTCGCGGTTGTTTATAATATTGTTGAGTGGTACTTCCGAGGCTACCATTATCGAACACTCTTGAAAGTAGTGTCGCAGCTTCCCGGATGCCATAAATACCGCGTACGCTATCTTTTGATAATGCGGGTACCGTGATTTGCATGGGGTAAGGACTGTGGACACGTAGTAAACCGGCTTTTGAAGGGGGAATTTGTGTCTGTCCGCTTCTCGCTCGACGACAAGCACTGCGCTTACTACTTGATAAGTTGCCTCAATGTATAATAGCATTGGTTCGCCAGTGTATTGCGCGGCTAGGACTGGGTTTGTTGCCAATATGACTTTTATCTCGTTCAGTCCAGCCGTGGCGGCGTCCGTCCACTTGAAGTGTTCGGTGCCCCGTAGGAGGCGATAAAGGGGTAATGCCTTTTCTCCCAAGCGGGAGATAAAGCGGCTTAGAGCCTCCACGCATCCAATTAATTTTTGTATTTGTTTGAGGTCAGTTGGGGTAGCCAACTGTGACAACGCTCGGATTTTGGCCGGATTAGCTTCAATACCTCTACTGGAGACGATGAATCCCAGGAGCTTTCCTGCTGGTACGCCGAAAATACAATTTTCCGGATTGAGCTTGATGTCATATGTTCGGAGGTTGTCGAATGTGACCCTCAAGTCGTCTACTAGGGTGTCAACATGCTTTGTTTTAATGACCATGTCATCCATGTATGCCTCCACTGTTTTGCCGATCTGGTTTGCCAGGCATGTCTGAATCATGCGCTGATATGTTGCACCGGCGTTTTTTAGCCCGAAGGGCATTGTGTTGAAACAGAATGGGCCGTATGGTGTGATGAATGCCGTTGCGGCTTGGTCTGGCTCTGCCATTTTGATTTGATGGTAGCCGGAGTATGCGTCGAGGAAACACAATGAATCGTGTCCTGCGGTAGCATCGATGATTTTGATCGATGCGGGGGAGGGGGAAGGGATCCTTTGGGCAGGCCTTATTAAGGTCCTTAAAGTCGATGCACAAGCGCCAGGATTTGTCCTTCTTTGGCACCATCACTAGGTTTGCTAACCAATCCGGATGTTTTATGTCTCTGATGAATCCGGCTTCCAATAGCTTGGCTAGTTCCTCTCCCATGGCTTGTCTTTTAGGCTCGGAGAAACGTCGAAGAGCCTGCTTGACTCGCTTGAATCCTTTTAGGATATTTAGGCTGTGCTCAGCCAGCCTGCGTGGGATTCCTGGCATGTCTGAAGGGTGCCAGGAAAAAATGTCCCAGTTCTTGCATAGGAACTCTCGCAGTGCAGCGTCAACATCAGGTTTTAATTGTGCCCCGATGGAAGCTGTTTTTGTAGGGTCCGTTGGATGGACTTGGAATTTGACTATTTCGTCTGCCAGCTTAAAGGAGGTGGACTTAGATATTTTATCGAGTATCACGTCGTCCCTGTTCACCGTGGAGCGCAGCGCGGTTAGTTCTTTGGCCGCTAGGGCTTCGGATAGTGCCTCAAGGGCCAGTGTAGCTGTCTTGTTTTCGGCGCGAAGTGCTATGTCCGGATCACTAACAAGAGTGATGATTCCGTTGGGCCCGGGCATTTTGAGCTTCATGTACTCGTAATGGGGTATGGCTTGGAAGATTGTAAATGCCTCCCGCCCTAATAGAGCACGGTATCCGCTGCTGAACGGGGCCACTTGGAATGTAATTTCTTCGGACTTGTAATTATCCGGCGTGCCAAATACCACGTCTAGTGTGATTTTTTCGGCGCAACGTGCTTCCCGACTGGGGATGATTCCTCTAAAGGTTGTGTTGCTTTGCTTAATGCCGCTCCAGTCTATTTCCATCCTTCGAAGAGTTTCCTCGTAGATGAGGTTTAATCCGCTACTGCTGTCCATGAGTACCTTGGTGAGTCGAAAGCCGTCAACGATTGGACTGAGGACCAGTGCGGCTGGTACTCGGGCTGTTCAGAATTTAGGTTCGTCACTGGCATTGAAGGTAATAGCCATGTCGCTCCAAGGATTTGTTTCTGCTATGTGGCAGATTTCGGCCGTGCTACGGAGTGTTCGCTTCCGTCTTTTATTTGACGCGAAGGTCTCGAAGACCGTCAAGACCGTACTGTTGTCCTCGGGGTGGTGTTCTGTGGTTTTTGGGAGGAGTAGATTCTCACCACTTTTGGCCACCTGCCGAAGTATCCAGCATGCTCTAAGGCTGTGCGTTGGTATCACATCCGTTGTACTATGAATTTTGCAGGGTCCGTTGAGCCATCCCTCCAGTACGGTTCCTTGCCCCGTAGAGGGCTTTTGCTTTTTGGTAGTTAACCCATGTGTATTGTGATAATGCACCCTTTTATTTCGGACTCGGTTTGTATTCAGGGCCGGATTATCCCAAAATTTTATTTCGGTTTTCCAGGCGCTTTCCATAGCATAGTACTTTCGTAGTATGGACACCAAGTCGGCGAAGCGTGTAATTTCGCGACGACTTATGGCGTTGAGGATTCCCTTGTTCGTGCAATTATTGCAGAAGAGTGAAATTGCGTCTTCCTCGCGGCAGTCCTTTATCCTGTTCTCGACCAGGAGGAATCTGGCCCAGTAATGGTGTACTGTTTCTGCTGGCTCTTGCCTAATTTGGGATAGATCGCGTACGTTTGGGTGGGTGGGTGGAATTAAATCCGAATCCTCACCCAATCTGAGGCTCAGTGGCCAAGGAGTTTCTGAACTCGAAAGTTTGGATTCTTGGATGTTTTTCGGTAAATCTAGCTTGCTACCTAATTCTAGGCTCAGGCTTTGAGTGACATCCTCCCCTCCATGGGTATCCGGCTTGGAGGGATCGGGAATCCGGACATAGCTAGTCCTTAAGACAGATGAAGTTTTGCCGTATTGTTCTTCCACCACTGCAATGTGATCGATGACCTGGGGAGAGTTAATTTCTCTCAGATCAGGTTTAGGCCCAATCTACTCATAGTCTGTAGCGACTCCCAGGGCAGCGATGCGATCGAAGAGCTCGTTCAGGGAAGAGAGATCCATTGGATCTAACTGCTCGGCGAGTTCCGAGTTGATGTGAAGTTTGCTTTCGATGACCCGAGAAGTCATCGTCGGCACAGCGGCCGAACAGGCGGTCATTAGAAAACCACCTAGCCGGAGAGTTTGGCCGATAGCTAGAGCTCCCTCAGTGATGGTGCCGTCTTTAAAGACGGGACGAGACATCCTTCCTTGTGGCGACGGCACAGCGGAACTCTCAATGAAAGCACCAATGTCGGTGTCAAAACCGGCGGATCTCGGGTAGGGTGTCCCGAACTGTGCGTCTAGGTCGGATGGTAACAGGAGGCAAGGGACACAAAGTTTTACCCAGGTTTGGGCCCTCTTGATGGAGGTAAAACCCTACGTCCTGCTTGATTAGTATTGAAGATATGGGTGTTACAAGAGTAGATCTACCGCGAGATCAAGAGGCTAAACCCTAGAAGCTAGCCTACGGTATGATTGTATGTTGTGATTGTTGTCCTATGGACTAAAACCAGCCAGTTTATATAGACACCGGAGAGGGTTAGGGTTACACAAGGTCGGTTACAAAGGAGGAGATATCAATATACGCATTGCCTAGCTTGCCTTCCACGCCAAGTAGAGTCCCATCCGGACACGAGACGAAGTCTTCAATCTTGTATCTTCATAGTCTAACAGTCCGACCAATGGAGATAGTCTGGCTGTCCGGAGACCCCCTAATCCAGGACTCCCTCGGTCATCGGGGGTGATTCCTCTTTGACCACTCCCGATACGACTCTGTCGTGCAACCCCTCAAGTGTGAACCTCGAGGGTGGTTCCTCTTATGTTCACCTTGATGATTACATCAAGTGGAATCCATCGAGGGTGATTCTTCAGGTTTTCCTCCTTGATGTTTGGACACACGGTTACCTTGACTTTACTTGAGACCATTGTTGAAGTCGGGACGGCCCTGAGGGGTACCTGCGAGTTGATGTGAAAGTCGGGTGGGCCCATAGAGCACCCGCGAGTTTTCTAAGTGGCATGGCCAGGCATTCTGGGCCCTTGCCATAAGTCCACGAGACGGGGCGTCGGGGTCACATTATTGTTAGTCTTTACGCACTAACCACCACGCGAGAATAGATATGGGCCTCGACGTCGCAGTATCAGTCGAAGCTTTGTCAGGCGTCCAGTTCAGCATTGCAGCATGGTCGGATCATGCTGGCCATCCGAGGCGGTGCTGGTATCCACCCTGCTCGCAACGACCCGGAGTGCAATGGGCGATGGGCCCAAGACCTCGGAGTGCTTAGGATGTAGACCGGCAGGGACCTCTCTGCTGAGCCTAGGTAGGGCTGCGACGTGTTGATCTTCCGAGGCCGGGCATTGACCCCAGAAAGGTGTGTCCGGCCAGAGTAATCAAGCGTGTTGGGTAACGTGGTGCACCCATGCATGGAAAGTTATCTATTAGAATACCGTGTCCACGGTAATGGACGTTCAGACTTGTATCCTGATCTTATATAACTAGAAATGGATACTTGAGACATGTGATGGATATGTGGCTCCGGGATTGCTTTCTCGCAGGGAGTCGAGGAAGGATCTCTGGGCGTTAATGTTACAACATGCTTGTTAATTAAAGAGCTATTCTTTACTCTTCTACATGCTGCAAGATGCTTGGAGCTGCTTGAATATGCTAGTCTTCGATAGGCTAGGACTTCCCTCTATTCTGGCATTCTGCAGTTCAGTCCATAGATACATACCTTCCTTTGATACCAATGCATACTTAGTATAGATCTGATGCTTGCGTGTACTTTGGATGAGTACTCACGGATGCTTTGCTACCACTTTTTCCCCTTCTTTCTTATTTCTGGTTGTTGCAACCAGATGGTGGATCCTTGGAGCCAGATGCCCCCCCAATCGACTACTACTTCTACCCCGATGTTGCCTACTACTACATGGAGGCCGCTGAAGACCAGGAGTAGTTAGGGGGTCCCAGGAAAGAGGCCTTGCCTCTTGGATCATTGATGTTTGTGCTAGCCTTCTAAGGCAAAACTTGTTTAACTTATGTATGCACTCAGATATTGTTGCTTCCGCTGACTCTTGTGTATTGAGCTTGTATTCGAGCCCTCGAGGCCCCTGGCTTGTAATGAAGCTTGTATTATTTTATTTGTGTCTAAAGTTGTGTTGTGATATCTTCCCATGAGTCCCTGATCTTGATCGTGCACATGTGTATGATTAGTGCACGGTCAAATCGGGGGCGTCACATAGTGAATACATGAACTCCTCAAACTACGGTAATCATCGGAAAGAATCCCAATTATTGTCACCTTGGTGTATGCGGATCATAACTCGTAATAGGTGTCTACAACTTGCAAGATCGGATCAAGAACACAAATATATTCACGAAAACATAATAGGTTCAAATCTGAAATCATGGCACTCGGGCCCTAGTGACAAGCATTAAGCATAGCAAAGTCATAGCAACATCAATCTCAGAACATAGTGGATACTAGGGATCAAACCCTAACAAAACTAACTCGGTTACATGATAAATATCATCCAACCCATCACCGTCCAGCAAGCCTACGATGGAATTACTCACACACGGCGGTGACCATCATGGAATTGGTGATGGAGGAAGGTTGGTGATGATGATGGCAATGATTTCCCCTCTCTGGAGCCCCGAACGAACTCCAGATCTGGCCTCCCGATGAAGAACAGGGGGTGACGATGGCTCCATATCATAAAACACGATGAATCCTTCTCTCTAATTTTTTCTCCCTGAACATGAATATACGGAGTTGGAGTTGAGGTCGTTGGAGGTCCAGGGGACCCACAAGGCAGGCGGGCGCGCCCTAGGGGGGCGCCCTCCACCCTTGTGGATAGCCGGTGGGTCCCCTCTGGTTGATTCTTGCGCCAATATTTTTTATTAATTTCAAAAATATTCTCCGTGAAGTTTTAGGTCATTCCGAGAATTTTTATTTCTGCACAAAAATAACAACAAGGCAATTCTGCTGAAAACAATGTCAGTCCAGGTTAGTTCCATTCAAATCATGCAAATTAGATTCCAAAACAAGGGCAAAAGAGTTTGGAAAAGTAGATACGACGGAGACGTATCAACTCCCCCAAGCTTAACCCATTGCTTGTCCTCAAGCAATTTAGTTGACAACTGAAAGTGATAAAGAAAAACTTTTACGAACTCTGTTTGATCTTGTGGTTGCAAATATGTAAAGCCAACATTCATGTTTTCAGCAAGGATTATGAACTACTCATATTCACAATAGCATTTAGGTCTCATGTTTACTCATATCAATGGCATAATCAACTAGCAAGCAATAATAATAAATCTCGGATGACAACACTTTTTCAAACCAATCATGATATGATATTACAAAATGGTATCTCGCTAGCCTTTCTGAGACCGCAAAACATAAATGCAGAGCACCATGAAGATCAAGGACTGACTAGATATTGCAATTAATGGTAAAAGAGATCCAGTCACAATCATACTCAATATCAATTAATAACAAAGCATACAAATGACAATGGTGCTATCCAATTGGTGCTTTTTATAAGTGGATGATGACTCAGCAATAAAAGAAAATAGATAGGCCGTTCATAGAGGGAAGCAGGGATTTGTAGAGGTGCCAGAGCTCAAGTTTTTGAAACAGAGATGAATAATATTTTGAGCGGTATGCTTTCATTGTCAACATAACAACCAAGAGATCTCATTACCTTCCATACTAGATACATTATAGGCGGTTCCCAAAAAAATGATAAAGTTTTTGAAACCAACAAGCACATTCCACGGCTGGCCCGAAACAACGGGTACCGTCCAACTAACAATAGTCCTGGGGGAGTTTTGTTTGAAGTTATATTTTGATTTGATTTGAGTATGGAACTGGGCATCCCAGATACCAGCCACTTTCTCGCGAATGATGAGCGGAGTCCACTCATCGTGAGAATAACCCACCTAACAGCCCCCAGTTGCTACATGAGCGATTCAGACAAACAAAACATATTATTATTTGAAGGTTTAGAGTTTGGCACATCCAAACTTACTTGGAACGGTAGGTAAATACCGCATATAGGTAGGTAAGGTGGACTCATATGGAACAACTTTGGGTTTATGGAAGTGGATGCACAAGCAGTATTCCCACTTAGTACAAGTAAAGGCTAGCAAAAGATTGAGGAGCGACCAACCAGAGAGAGACAACAGTCATAAACATGCATTGAGATTAACCAACATTGAGTGCAAGCATGAGTAGGATATAAATCACCATGAACATAAATATCGTGTAGGCTATGTTGATTTTGTCTCAACTACATGTGTGAACATGTGCCAAGTCAAGCCACTTAAATCATTCAAAGGAGGATACCATCCTATCATACCACATCACAACCATTTTAAAAGCATGTTGGCACGCAAGGTAGCCATTATAAACTCCTAGCTAATTAAGCACGACATGAGTAACTATAATCTCTAATTGTCATTGCAAACATGTTTCATTCATAATAGGCTGAATCAAGAATGGTGAACTAATCATATTTACAAAACAAGATAGGTCAAGTTCATACCAGATTTTCCTCATCTCAATCATTTCAACATAAATCGTCATTATTGCCTTTCACTTGCATGACCGAACGATGTGGATAATAATAAGAGTGCGCGTGCATTGGACTAAGATGGAATCTGCAAACATTTATTCAAAGGAGAAGACAAGGTAATATGGTCTCTCTGTTAGATCAACAATAATGCATATGAGAACCACTCAACAATTTCATCGTGGTCTTCTCCTCTCGACCCAAAGAAAGGAAAAATAATTTCAAAGAAACACACTCAAATATTTTTGAAGTTTTTGTTTTTCTAAAGAAAGTAAAGCAAGAACGAGAAAAACTATTTACACGGGAAAACTCCCAACAAGCTAAGAAGAACAAGAAATATTTTTGGGTTTTCTTTGATACTACTACTAAATAAACATGGAAAGGAAACCTAAAAAGAAACTACAACTAATTTTTTTGGATTTTTTAAAAGTTTTTCAAACACACAAGAAGAAAGCAAGAAAAAGAAATTAAACTAGCATGGATAATACAAAGAAAAAGTATGAACACCGACAACTGGAATGAGTGTGTGAACATGAATGTAATATCGGTGAGAAATACATACTCCCCCAAGATTAGGCTTTTGGCCTAAGTTGATCTATGCCCATGGATCAAAGTAGCCCTCTCTTGTGTACTGAGGAGGATCCTGAGGGTTCCACCGGTTAGCGAGCTCATGTAGCTCCCACTGATAAACAGACTCCTGATACGGATCAGGTGATGGCTCTGGCTCAGGAACTAGGGATCACGTCTGCTCCCAGTATGCATAAATGTCATCAGGCATGATGAAGTACCTGCCTGAATGAATATCGAACAAAGAAGGTGTAGGCAAGGTAATAATCTGACGAGTCTTCTGGCTGAATACGAGGTTATAAATGAGTCTCTTGTCCTGATCATCGCTAATAAAATCATGTGCGACCATACTTTCATACTCTAAGTATTAAGTGGGTAGTTTCATCTCTCCCTCCTCATTGTGCCTAATGGGTATCTCAAAGCGTCTAGCAATGCGGGAGGCGTAGATACCTCCAAAGATAGGACCCCTCGAACGGTTTAAACTTGACCGTCGAGCAACCATAACGCCCAAACTAAAAGTTCTATCACGAAGTAAAGCATGGGCGCAAAATAGCAAGGTCAGGAGCACTAAGGCCTCCACTCTCCACGCGACCAATTAAACATCTGCCAGCAAATAATGAGTAGTAACGCAAAACAGGAAAATGCAAACTAGCCACTCTCGCTTGCGACACCTTTCTCCTTTCCCCTACAGTAACTTCATCAATAAAATCTTCCACATCTCTAGGACGTGGTTCATTGACGCTGCCCTCAAAAGGTAATTTGTAGACCTCACATAAATCATAAAGCGTCATCTCCTTATGCTCATCATATAAATGAAACTCTACTGTGGGTGGTGATTTCCAAGCACGAAAGTGAAAATTTTGCATGAAGGTATTAGTGAGTAGGAGGTATTGATCACACTTATCATTGAGGAAGTCGGTGATGTCTGCATTCTCAGACAAATAATAGAAATCATCATAAATTCTGGCAAAGCTAAAAACAAGGAAAAGACAAAAACTGGCACTGGGTTCTAGGTTAATAGATTACTCCCAAAAATAATATAAAATAGCATATTAATGCATATAAAACATCCAAAGTAGATAATATAATAGCATGGAACAATAAAAAATTATAGATGCGTTGGAGACGTATCAAGCATCCCCAAGCTTAATTCCTGCTCGTCCTCGAGTAGTTAAATGATAAAATAAGAATTTTTGATGTGGAATGCTACCTAACATACTTATCCATGTAATTTTCTTTAATGTGGCGTGAATGTTCAGATCCATAAGATTCAAAACAAAAGTTTAATATTGACATAAAAACAATAATACTTCAAGCATACTAAGAAGGAAATTATGTCTTCTCAAAATCACATGGCAAAAGAAAGCTATCCCTACAAAATCATGTAGTTTGGCTATGCTGCATCTTCATCACACAAAATACTCAAATCATGCACAACCCCGATGACAAGCCGAGCAATTATTTCATACTTTTGGTGTTCTCAGACCTTTTCAACTTTCACGCTATACATGAGCGTGAGCCATGGATATAGCATTATCGGTGGAATAGAATATGGTGGTTGTGGAGAAGACAAAAAAGAAGAAGATAGTCTCACATCAACTAGGCGTATCAAAGGGCTATGGAGATGCACATCAATAGATATCAATGTGAGTGAGTAGGGATTGCCATGCAATGGATGCACTAGAGCTATAAGTGTATGAAAGCTAAAAAAGAAACTAAGTGGGTGTGCATCCAACTTGCTTGCTCACGAAGACCTAGGGCAATTTGAGGAAGCCCATCATTAGAATATACAAGCCAAGTTCTATAATGAAAAATTCCCACTAGTATATGAAAGTGACAACATAGGAGACTCTCTATCATGAAGATCATGGTGCTACTTTGAATCACATGTGTGGAAAAAGGACGGTAACATTGCCCCTTGTCTCTTTTCTCTCATTTTTTTCTTTTTTTATCGATGGGCTTCTTGGCCTCTTTGATTTTTTGTAAAGTTCGGAGTCTCATCCCAACTTGTGAGGAAATCATAGCTTCCATCATCCTTTCCTCACATGGGACAATGCTCTAATAATGATGATCATCACACTTTTATTTACTTACAACTCAAGAATTACAACTCGATTACTTAGAACAAAGTATGACTCTATAAGGATGCCTCCAGCAATGTACTGGGGTGTGCAAGGACTCAAGAGTGACATGTATGAAAATTATGAATGGTGGCTTTGCCCCAAATACGATGTAAACTACATGATCATGCAAAGCAATATGACAATGTTGAAGTATGTCATAATAAACAGAACGGTGAAAAGTTGCATGGCAATATATCTCGGAATGGCTATGGAAATGCCATAATAGGTAGGTATGGTGTCAGTTTTGAGGAAAGTATATGGTGGGTGTAAGGTACCAGTGAAAGTTGTGCGGTACTAGAGAGGCTAGCAATGGTGGAAGGGTGAGAGTTTGTATAATCCATGGACTCAACATTAGTCATAAAGAACTCGCATACTTATTGCAAAAATATATTAGTCATCGAAAAAGTACTACGTGCATTCTTCTAGGGGGATAGTTTGGTAGGAAAAGACCATCGCTCGTCCCCGACCGCCACTCATAAGGAAGACAATCAATAAATAAATCATGCTCCGACTTCATCACATAATGGTTCACCATACGTGCATGCCAAAGGAATCACAAACTTTAACACAAGTATTTCTCAAATCCACAATTACTCACTAGCATGAGTCTAATATCACCATCTCTGTATCTCAAAGCAATCATAAGGAATCAATCTTCTCCTAGTATTTAATGCACTTTATATGAAAGTTTTTATTATATCCCTCTTGGATGCCTATCATACTAGGACTAAATTCATAGCCAAAGAAAATTACCATGTTGTTTAAATAGACTCTCAAAATAATATAAGTGATGCATGAGAGTTCAACAATTTCTATAAAATAAAGCCACCACTGTGCTCTAAAAAGATATAAGTGAAGCACTAGAGCAAAATTGCCTAGCTCAAAAGATATAAGTGAAGCACATAGAGTATTCTAATAAATCACGATTCATGCGTGTCCCTCTCAAAAGGTGTGTACAGCAAGGATGATTGTGGCAAACTAAAAATCAAAGACTCATATTATACAAGATGCTCCAAGCAAAACACATATCATGTGGTGAATAAAAATATAGCCTCAAGTAAAGTTACCGATAGACGAAGACGAAAGAGGGGATGCTTTCCGGGGCATCTTCAAGCTTAGGCTCTTGGTTGTACTTGAATATTACCTTGGAGTGCCTTGGTCACTCCCAAGCTTAGGCTCTTGCCACTCCTTATTCCATAGTCCATCAAATCTTTACCCAAAACTTGAAAACTTCACAACACAAAACTCAACAGAAAATCTCAAGAGATCCGTTAGTATAAGAAAATAAATCACCACTTATGGTAATGTTGTGAACTCATTCTTTATTTATATTGGTGTTATATCTACGGTATTCCAACTTTTCCATGGTTCGTACCCTCCGATACTACCCATAAATTCATCAAAATAAGCAAACAACACAAAGAAAACAGAATCTGTCAAAAACAGAACAGTCTGTAGCAATCTGTAACTCTCGAATACTTCTATAACACCAAATATTCTAAAAAATTCGGACAACAGAGGCAATTTGTATCTTAATCTTCTGAAATAAGTAGTATTTTATCACACTTCCGTTAAAAATTATAATTATTTTCATGAGCGCAAAAGTTTCTGTTTTTCAACAAGATCAAATCAACTATCACCATAAGCTATCCCAAAGGTCTTACTTGGCACAAACACTAATTAAAACACAAAACACATCTAACCAGATGCTAGATTTATTGCAAAATAGGACCAAAAAGGTAAGAACAAAAATAAAATTGGGTTGCCTCCCAACAAGCGCTATTGTTTAACGCCGTTAGCTAGGCACAAAAATATAGAGCTAGGTATTATCATCTTTGGTATGCAATCCATAAGTAGCTCTCATAATAGATTCATATGGCAACTTAATTTTCTTTCTAGGAAAGTGTTCCATGCCCTTCCTTAACATAAATTGAGATCTAATGTTTCTTTCTTTCATATCAATAATTGCACCAATCGTTCTAAGGAAACGTCCATCAAGAATAATGGGACATGTAGGATTGCAATCTATATCAAGAACAATGAAATCTACGGGCACATAATTCCTATTTGGAACAATAAGAACATCATTAATCCTTCCCATAGGTTTCTTAATAGTGGAATCCACAAGATGCAAATTTAAAGAACAGTCATCAAATTCACGGAAACCTAACACATCACATAAATTTTTTGGAATCATGGAAACGCTAGCACCCAAATCACACAAGGGATGGCACTCATAATCTTTAATCTTAATCTTAATAGTAGGTTCCCGCTCATCATAAAGTTTTCTAGGAATAGAAAATTCCAATTCAAGCTTTTCTTCAAAACATTTCATCATAGCATCAACAATATGTTTGGTAAAAAGCTTTATTTCAATTATAGGCATGAGGAGAATTCAACATGGATTGCAACAAGGAAATACAATCTATTAAAGAAAAATTATCATAATTAAATTCCTTGAAATCCAAAAGAGTGGGTTCATTGCTACTTAAAGTTTTGACCTCTCCAATCCCACTTTTATCATTTTTTGCATCAAAAATCTATAAACTATGAATCATTGCGATGCCTTCTAACTAAAGTTAACTCATCTCCAGTCCCATCTTTATCAAGATTTATATTGGAAAACAAAGATTCAATAGGAGTCACATCAATCACTTTAAGATATTCATCATTATTTTCACAAAAACTAGAAGAACACACTTTTACAAACCAACACTACTGCAGGATGCTACTAACGCGACACTACGATCAGAGACCCTTCGAGAAACTATGTGCGATGCAATAATCGCAAACGATGCTGTATGAAAACCGACAGAAATGTGTAAATTGTTTGTGATGATAGATGCATCAAACACGGTTCAAGTTTTAGTTGCGTGTGCGATGCAGGGCATAAGGTGCAGCTCAATTAGCTGTTTGCAATGAGGATGAACAAAAGAAACGGGCAGTCAAATGAAGGCGTGTGCGATATACAGCATACAGATCACTAGGATGAACTGTATGTGATTAGGCAACACAAAAGAAACGGTCAGCCTGATCATGGTGTGTGTGATGTACATCATACGGTTCACTCGAATGAACTGCTTGATATTAGGCAAGAGAACAGAAACGGTTCAATATAACAAGATGTGTGTGATACGCAGCAAACAGGTCTGTAATCAGAAATGTGTGCGAAGACCGATAATAATGCAGACGATTGCTTCTAATAAGACGTGTGTGATATGCTCTGTCTACACAACATCTATTGGCCATTGTGGGACAGGCGGTCATCCGGATACGCCATAAGGATGTGAAGAGGCATTCCTATCAGCAAGGACTAGCTGTTTCGCCAGTAGCTCATGTAAGAAAACTATCAAGTTAAGTGTGCTCAGGCTGGAGCAGCCATCAGATGGGTGACTGGATGGGACGTTGTGTCGATGACCGAAATGCCCCATTCCCTCAGCTAATTTAACCTCAAGGTCCTTGTTTTTTATTTTTTTATTTTTTAACACATGTTAAAGAAGGTCTACCGCATTACTTTTTGACAATGTGCGATACGTGGCATACAGTTGATCCATCCGACCTATTTGTGATGGAATACGTCGTGTGTGTTGTGGGCAAACGTTTGCTAGTATTCAAGCATTTGGGATTGATGAATTCATCACCGATGGGTTCCCTAGTGTGGTCCGTGTTCATCTGATCATCATCTAGTTCTTCTGCTAGCTCGATGCTAAGTTTCCATTAATTGATGGCGTTTTATGAACACGCCACCGTTTCCCGCCATTTCCTCACCTGTTTCCCGCCACCCTACTATATTGCGCATAGGGGTGCACGCGACGCACGGAGACGACAAGCGCAGCCTGTAGCACATCCACCTTTTCCAAGCATGCCAATCCACCAAAGTGCCACCTTGATACGTCTCCATCATATCTATAATTTTTTATTGTTCCATGCCAATATTGTACAACTTTCATATACTTTTGGCAACTTTTTATACTATTTTTGGAACTAACATATTGATCCAGTGCCCAGTGCCAGTTCCTGTTTATTGCATGTTTTTTGTTTCACAGAAAATCCATATCAAACGGAGTCCAAACGGGATAAAAACTCACGGAGATTTTTTTGGAATATATGTGATTTTTGGGAATAAGAATCAACGCGAGACGATGCCCGAGGGGGCCACGAGGCAGGGGCATGCCCCAGGGGGTCAGGCGCGCCCTGGGCCCTCGTGGCCAACCCATAAGGCGGTTGGTGCCCTTCTTTTGCCACAAGAAAGCTAATATCTGGATAAAACTCGTGTCCAAAATTCAGCCCAATCGTAGTTATGGATCTCCGGGAATTTAAGAAACAGTGGAAGGGCAGAATCTGAAACGCAGAAACAGAGAGAGAATGAGAGACAGATCCAATCTCGGAGGGGCTCTCACCCCTCCCATGCCATGGAGGCCATGGACCAGAGGGGAAACCCTTCTCCCATCTAGGGATAAGGTCAAGGAAGAAGAAGAAGGGGGGCTATCTCCCTGTCTCTTCCGGTGGCGCCGGGACGCCGCCGGGGCCATCATCATCACCGCAATCTACACCAACAACTTCACAGCCATCATCACCAGCTCTTCCCCCCTCTATGCAGCGGTGTAACCCCTCTTTTACCCGCTGTAATTTCTACTTAAACATGGTGTTCAACGCTATATATTGTTTCCCAATGATGTATGGCTATCCTATGATGTTTGAGTAGATCTATTTTGTCATATGGGTTAATTGATGATCGTGATTGGTTTGAGTTGCATGTTTTATTATTGGTGCTGTCCTATGGTGCTATCTGTGTCGTGCAAGCGTGAGGGATCCCCGCTGTAGGGTTTCCAATATGTTCATGATTTGCTTATGGTGGGTGGCGCGAGTGATAGAAACACAGACCCGAGTAAGTAGTTTGTTTGCGTATGGGAATAAAGAGGACTTGATGCCTTATAATGCTATGGTTGGGTTTTACCTTAATGATCTTTAGTAGTTGCGGATTCTTGCTAGAGTTCCAATCATAAGTGCATATGATCCAAGAAGAGAAAGTATGTTAGCTTATGCCTCTCCCTCAAATAAAATTGCAATAATGATTACCGATCTAGTTATCGATTGCCTAGGGACAAATAACTTTCTTGTGTGACAACAAGCTCTCTAATAAACCTAACTTAGCTGTGTCTTTATCTAAATAGCCCCTACTTTTTATTTACGCACTCTTTATTATCTTGCAAACCTATCCAAGAACACCTACAAAGTACTTCTAGTTTCATACTTATTCTAGGTAAAGCGAACGTTAAGCGTGCGTAGAGTTGTATCGGTGGTCGATAGAACTTGAGGGAATATTTGTTCTACCTTTATCTCCTCATTCGGTTCGACACTCTTACTTATCGAAAGAGGCTACAATTGATCCCCTATACTTGTGGGTTATCAAGACATTTTTTTGGCGCCGTTACCGGGGAGTTATAGCATGGGGTGAATATTCTCGTGTGTGCTTGTTTGCTTTATCACAAAGTAATTTTTAGTTGCTGTTCTAAGTTGTTCTCTATCTTTAGTTATGGATATGGAACACGAAATACAAAAAAAATTAGGTTTACTTGCTACTCATGGAGATGGGGAACCTCCTAAAATCCTCGATGCTCATTATGTGAAAGATATTATGCACTACTTTAATAATCCTGAGAAAACCCCATTCAATTATATAATGGGAGACACGTTGGATCAACGTGAATACTTTAGGGATTATCGCTTGACTCAAAAAGGGAAACTATTATGGGATCAAATTCATATGTTGCATTGGTATGCTCGGCAGCTATGCTTGAGATATGATTATACTTGTTGCTTTAGGATGAAGGCTCACACTTCCCTTTTCATGCAAATTTAATGATGATAAAACCTTGGCTTCTTATGCTAATGGTATATATGATTACTATGATGTGGAACAAATAGAAGAATTCGTTGCTTTTATGTGTGCTTATGAAATTGAATCTTTGTTTAAAGAGTGTGAAAATCTTGATGATGTTGTTTACAGACCTAAATTTTTTGCTATACTTAAATATTGCTATGAGAATTATGAATTCAATTCCGATATTGATGATTTTATTGAGAGAGTCTCCGTTGTCCAAGAAGAGACTAATATTTTGCTGGAGTCTATGGAAGAAATTGATGAAACTGTGGCCTCATTGGATGAAAAAGATGATGAGGAGAGCGAAGAACAAAAGGAGGAAGAGTGTATTAGCTACCCATGCCCACCTTCTAATGAGAGTAACTCTTCAACTCATACATTGTTTAATTTCCCTTCGTGCTTACCGAAGGATGATTGCTATGATGATTGTTATGATCCCGTTGATTCTTTTGAAATATCCCTTTTTGATGATGCTTTCTGTGCTTGTGGCCAAGAAGCCAATATGAATTATGCTTATGGAGATGAACTTGCTATAGTTCCTTATATTAAACATGAAATTTTTGCTATTGCACCCACGCATGATAGTCCTATTATCTTTTTGAATTCTCCTGACTACACTATATCAGAGAAGTTTGCCCTTATTAAGGATTATATTGATGGGTTGCGTTTTACTACTACACATGATGATTTTGATAGATATAATATGCACGTGCTTGCTGCTCCTACTTGCAATTATTATGCGAGAGGAACTACATCTCCACCTCTCCATGTTTCCAATATGATAAAATTGCAAGAAACTATTTGTACTATGCATTGGCCTTTACTATGTGTGCATGAATTGTTCTTTTATGACATGGCGATGCATAGGAAGAGAGTTATACTTTGTCATTACATGATATATGTTGCTTTGTGCTCACTACTAAATCACAAATCATTGTTAATTAAAATTGGCTTTGATATACCTTGGGATCCGGGTGGATTCATTACTTGAGCACCTTATGCCTAGCTTAATGGCTTTAAAGAAAGCACTGACAGGGAGACAACCCGGAAGTTTTAGAGAGTCATTTATTTCTGTTGAGTGCTTTTATATTGTTTAAAAACAAAACAAAATAAAGAGGGGAACCCAAAACTTTTCAAAAAGGAAAGTGAAAGTGAGAGAGACAAGCATTGTTGAAGTGGGGGAGCTCCTTGAACTTTGTTCATGCTCATGGAAACTTTGTGAATCTTGATTACAGAAACTTTTCAACAAAAATAATTATCCCATTATACAATTCCATTGTATTATAAAAATAATGTGCCAAGATTTGCCTTTAGGATTGCTTGTTGGTTTGTGTGGTGCAGAATAGAAACTTTGGCTGTAGTGCGCGATTTTACATTTTTTACTGGATCAACGGGTTCTGAAACATTTTTCACTGCCTTTCTATACAAATTGTTTATTTTCCTAATTTTTCAGAATTTTTGGAGTACCAGAAGTATGGTGAATGTTCAGATTACTACAATGTCCTGTTTAAGACAGATTCTGTTTTTGATGCATAGTTTGCTTGTTTTGATGAAACTATCAATTTCTATCAGTGGATTAAGCCATGGAAAAGTTATATTACAGTAGCTACAATGCAAAAAAAATATGAATTGGTTTGCAACAGTACTTAGAGTAGTGATTTGCTTTATTATACTAATGGATCTGACCGAACTTTTCGTTAAGTATTGTGTGATTGAAGTTTTCAAATTTTGGGAGAGATCACGATGGATGAAGGAATAAGGAGTGGCAAGAGCCTAATCTTGGGGATGCCTGAGACGCCCCAAGGAAATATTCAAGGACTCCCAAGCAACCAAGCTTGGGGATGCCCCGGAAGGCATCCCCTCTTTCTTCTAACGATCATCGGTAATTTCACTTGGAGCTATATTTTTATTCATCACATGATATGCGTAAATCTTGGAGCGTCTTTTGCGTTTAGTTTTCACTTTTCTTTTATGCACCATGCTGGTATGAGAGACGTGGTTGATTTATATAATGCTCATTGCACTTCACTTATATCTTTTGAGTATGGCTTTATAGAATGCTTAATGTGCTTCACTTATATCAGTTGAAGTTTGGATTGCTTGTTTCTCTTCACATAGAAACCCGCCATTTGTAGAATGCTCTTTTGCTTCACTTATATTTGTTAGAGCGTGGGCATATCTTTTGTAGAAAGGATTAAACTCTCTTGCTTCACTTATATCTATTTAGAGAGATGACAGAAATTGGTCATTCACATGGTTAGTCATAAAATCCTACATAAAACTTGTAGATCACTGAATAGGATATGTTTGATTCCTGGCAATAGTTTTGTGATATAAAGATGGTGATATTAGATTCATGCTAGTGGGTAGTTGTGGATTCTAGAAATACTTGTGTTGAAGTTTGTGATTCCCGTAGCATGCACGTATGGTGAACCGTTATGTAACGAAGTTGGAGCATGATGTATTTATTGATTGTCTTCCTTATGAGTGGCAGTCGGGGACGAGCGATGGTCTTTTCCTACCAATCTATCCCCCTAGGAGCATGCGCGTAGTACTTTGTTTTGATGACTAATAGACTTTTGCAATAAGTATGTCAATTCTTTATGACTAATGTTGAGTCCATGGATTATACGCACTCTCACCCTTCCATCATTGCTAGCCTCTTCGGTACCGTGCACTGGCCTTTCACACCTCGAGAGTTGTTGCAAACTTTGCCGGTGCATCCAAACCCCGTGATACGATACGCTCTATCACACATAAGCCTCCTTATACCTTCCTCAAAACAGCCACCATACCTACCTATTATGGCATTTCCATAGTCATTCCGAGATATATTGCCATGCAACTTCCATCATCATAATATACATGACTTGAGCATCATTGTGATATTGCTTTGCATGATCGTAAGATAGCTAGCATGATGTTTTCATGGCTTGTCCGTTTTTTCATGTCATTGCTATGCTAGATCATTGCACATCCCGGTACACCGCCGGAGGCATTCATATGGAGTCATATCTTTGTTCTAGTATCGAGTTGTAATATTGATTTGTAAGTAAATAAAAGTGTGATGATCATCATTATTAGAACATTGTCCCATGATCAAAATAAAAGTGGCCAAAGAAGCCCCCCCCCCCCCCCAAAAAAAGACAGAGGCCAAAGAAGCCTACAAAAAAAGAGAAGGGACAATGTTACTATTCTTTTACCACACTTGTGCTTCAGAGTAGCACCATGTTCTTGATATGGAAAGTTTCTTGAGTTATCACTTTCATATACTAGTGGGAATTTTCATTATAGAACTTGGCTTGTCTATTCCATCGATGGGCTTCCTCAAATGACCTAGGTCTTCATGAGCAAGCAAGTTGGATGGACACCCACTTAGTTTCAGTTTGAGCTTTCATACACTTATAGCTCTTAGTGCATCAATTGCATGGCAATCCCTACTCCTCGCATTGACATCAATTGATGGGCATCTCCATAGCCGTTGATTAGCCGCGTCGATGTGAGACTTTCTCCTTTTTGTCTTCTCCACATAACCTCCACCATCATATTCTATTCCGCCTATAGTGCTATATCCATGGTTCACGCTCATGTATTGCGTGAAAGTTGAAAAGGTTTGAGAATGTCAAATGTATGAAACAGTTGCTTTGCTTGTCATCGGGGTTGTGCATGATTTGAATGCTTTGTGTGGTGAAGATGGAGCATAGCCAGACTATATGATTTTGTAGGGATCACTTTCTTTGGCCATGTTATTTTGAAAAGACATGATTGCTTTATTAGTATGCTTGAAGTATTATTAACTTAATGTCAAAAGATAGACTATTGCTTTGAATCAATCGTGTCTTAATATTCATGTCATTATTAGAATACATGATCAAGATTATGCTAGGTAGCATTCCACATCAAAAAAATAATTATCATTTACCTACTCGAGGACGAGCAGGAATTAAGCTTGGGGATGCTGATACGTCTCCATCGTATCTATAATTTTTTATTGTTCCATGCCAATATTGTACAACTTTCATTTACTTTTGGCAACTTTTTATACTATTTTTGGGACTAACATATTGATCCAGTGCCCAGTGCCAGATCCTGTTTGTTGCATATTTTTTGTTTCGCAGAACATCCATATCAAACAGAGTCAAAACGGGATAAAAACTAACGGAGATTTTTTTGGAAAATATGTGATTTTGGGAAGAAGAATCAATGTGAGACAATGCCCGAGGGGGGCCACGAGGCAGGGGACACACCCTAGGCCCTCGTGGCCACCCCGTAAGGCAGTTGGTGCCCTTCTTTCGCCGCAAGAAAGCTAATATCTGGATAAAAATTGTTGGGGATATGATTACTGGAGGTAAACCGGCTCAGAGTGGCCGGGTTAGCTCCATGAAGATAGAAGCCCATGAAGACGTGAAGATGGTGGCGCTTTACGAAGGCCCGAGGCCCAAAGGCGGGTTAAAGCATGTAGATGTAAACCGAGTCTATCATGTAACTTGTATTGTAAGTTAGAGGAATAGAGACCGAGCCGGACACATCTATGATCCGGCCTCGGGACTCTGTAAACCAGTGGGCATCAACCTATGTATATAAAGGGACGACCCGGCCACGGTTTGAGGATGACGGACAACAACTCGAGAGCCAGGCAAAGTGGATTCGCTCCCTGGTCATCGAAACCCTAGCAATACCAATCACAACTAGACGTAGGCTTTTACCTTCATCGAAGGGGCCGAACTAGTATAAAATCGCTCGTGTCCCCTTGTCTGATTTAACCCCTTTAAGCTAACCCGTCGCGATGGCTCCACGACTAAGTTCTTTCACGAGGACATCTGCTGTGACAAACCCACAACAGTTGGCGCCCACCGTGGGGCTATCGCACGAGGGTTTCGAGTTCTTGAAGGGCAGCTTTGATGGACTCAAGGGATACGCTGTGGGCCGGATGACGAAGAGTCGTCGCGGCAAGCTCTACATCGACGACGCAGGATGGGGTCCCGAGGCCGGTTCAATCGAATATGGGTACCGGGTCCCCTTTGGTGGGATCCACGTCTTCATCGGCAAGATCGGCAAACCGGGCCCTGAGCCGGACACCTGCACCGACATCATCGAGATGACTCAGCATGCAAGCCCCTCCCCGGTTCAGCCCATAGCAAGGCATGTTTTCATAGGTGTCATCCATGGAGCGGAATATGAGGATGGACCGGCATCTGATGGAGAAACCATTGTCTGCTCTGACGACGAGTCTTCAACTGGAGAGACTGAATCATTGTATCAGTTGCAGGACGGCCGGATTAGCGGAGGTTTCAATGGCAACAGTATTCCGGACCCCCTCGATCTGCCAAACCGGGTCGCTATCTTCATGGCCGGTATACAATCAGCACACCACTCATCAACCGCCGCGGGAATGCTCTCCGGTTCAACGACAGCAACGCTGGCGGGAGCAGGGGGCTCTGCGCCGCCTCCGGCTCAAGTTCTGTCTGATTTGTTCGACGCTTTGGAAACATTGATGGCCGCGGAGGTGGACGCAGTAGCCCGGGATCAGCACAATGCGGAGATTGCAAAGGTGAAAGATCAGATAACTCAGGCTAAAGCGGACCTAGCGGCAGAGAACGCTAGGATGGCTACAGAACGGGCCGAGTTGGAAGCTCAGGCCTACCGGCTTAGGATGGATCAGAATGCCTCAGATGAAGTCATGAGAAGAAGATACCGGTCGCATCTCCCATCGGGTTATGAGCCAAGAAATCTCTTCAACACGCCAGGAGCAGGAACCAGTAACCAGCTAGTGCTAAACCGTACAGAGGCGCCGGGAACAGGAGCGCCGGTTCAGCCGCACACGATGGACCCGCCTCGTCAAAACAACATTGTGCCGCAGTATGTTCTGATGCCCTGGGGCATTACTCCAACCCGTTGGACAACATTGTGGCTGCCGCTTCACGATTGGCAGCACTCCCAACCGACGGCGAGTCACCAGTTGCGATTGAGGAACGGCGGGCCAGAGAGCTCCTTCAAACAGCTTTAAACCAGCAGCAGGCTTATTCACATGGTCGCGAGAGGATTCATTCCACCCCCCGCCCGAGCCGGAGCTACAGCAGGCACGTTGAGGATGAACCAGCCGTGTGAAGCAGTGCACGTCGCCGTAACTCGCCGCGAGGGCACAACCCAGCAAGTGGAGGTGCTAATGCGCAGGATGTGGTAGATCATGGTCGTGCACGTCGTGAGGCCGAGTTAACAGCTCTGCATGGAGCTCGTCAACCTACTCCGGTTCACCCTACTGCTTCAGTGGAGCCAGGTGTAGTCTTCAGTTCCTTAGGGGTGCAGTGTCTCACCCCCGCTTTACATAATGTGCGACTGCCCAAGGATTTTAAAGGCCCTCGTAATGTGCCCAATTACACCGCCGATTTGCAACCAAAGTCATGGGTTGAAAGTTATGAGATGGCAATGGAGATGTTGGATGTGGATGAAGCGGTGTGTGCTAAATACTTCACCATGATGTTGGAGGGGACAACTCGTACTTGGTTAAAGAGCATACCGGTTAACTCCGTCGGATCATGGGCCGAGTTAAAACACCGGTTTATCCAGAATTTTAAGGATACTTGTAAACAGCCTATGTCGATTGTGGACCTGGCCGCTTGTGTCCAAGAGGATGGGGAGTCTACAACCCATTGGGTGAAGCGGGTCTCAACTATTCTGCATTCGTCAGATCACATCAATGCGGACACAGCAGTGTTAACGTTGGAGGGCAATTGCCAGTTTCTACCGTTAAAACAAAAGTTAGGAAGGCTCAAATGTCACTGCAATGATATGGCAATGCTTATGGCCGCTTTGGTTAAATATGCCGATTCAGATAATACCAAAGACCCTGAGTCAGAGGAGGACAAACCGGGGAAAGGGAAGAAGAACGACAACACCAAGGGACAGCAACATAACCCGACAGGTCATGGGAACAATGGTAAGCGCAAGGCAGACAATAGTTTGGACTTTGTGGCTAACACCAACACTCAGGATAACGGTCCGTGTAGTAAGGGTAAACAGCCCAGAGGGGTGGAGGTTCAGGCCCCAATCTGGAGCGCCTGTTAAATCAACCTTGTCCAAAGCATGGATCAAAGGAGAGGCCAACTTCACATCTTTGGAAGGATTGTTATATCATGCGAGAATTCAAGAACTCCAATATGTTTCAGTACGATAATGGCCCGCCCGGCGGTTCAGGAGGTGGTTTTCATGGGCCGGGTTATGGAGGCGGCATCTCCGGTTCAGGATTTCAGGGCAATCAAACCGGACATAGCAATCAAGGGAACCAGGGCAACCAAGGAGGTTATAACCATCAAGGGAATCAGCAGCAGCAGCAGTCAGGTTATCAGAGCAATCCGAAATAGTTAAATAGTGGGCAGTATCATGTCTTCACCACTAGCTTGTGCAAGCGTGATCAGAAGCTTCACAAGAGGGCCATGAACTCTGTTGAACCGTCTGTGCCTCAGTATTTGCGCTGGTCTGAGCAACCCATTTTATGGAGTAGAGATGATCACCCGCCCCGGGTTGACAATCTGGGCCATCTGGCCTTAGTGGTGGCACCTCAAGTTGGGGGGTATAAGTTCACCAAGGTGCTCATGGATGGGGGAAGTGGTATTAATATTCTATACTATGATACCTTCCGCCGTATGGGGTTGACAGATAAGAATCTTAAACCGTTGAACACCGTTTTTCATGGTGTGGTACCTGGTAAATCTGCATATCCGATGGGCAAGATAGCCCTAGAGGTGGCCTTTGGAGACGATCATGATTCAAGGTCAGAAACATTGACTCTTGAGGTGGTGAAAATCAAGTGTCTGTATCACGCTCTGTTTGGGCGACCGGCTTATGCCAAGTTCATGGCGAGGCCGTGTTATGTTTATCTGCATCTTAAGATGCCAGGTCATAAGGGGACCATCACAGTACATGGGAGCAGGAAGATTGCTTTGGAATGCGAGGAAGGTGATGCGGCTTATGTTGTGTCGGTTTGTGCCACGGAAGAGCTGAAGTTTTACAAAGACAAGGTTGATGCAGCAGATATGACTTCTTTGAAAAAGCCAACTATGGAGCACGATCCGGCGTTGAAGTTTAAATCGGCCACAGAGACTAAGATGGTTGATTTTGTTCCTGGCGATTCATCCAGGCAGTTCAGCATTAGTGCTAACATGGATCCCAAATAGGAAAGTGCGCTCATCGAGTTCATCCGTGAGAACTAGGACATCTTTGCATGGAAGCCTTCTGACATGCCAGGTGTACCGAGGGAACTAACTGAGCACACACTTAATATTGATCCTAAGTTTAAACCGGTCAGACAGTTTCTCCGCTGCTTCAACAAAGAAAGGCGCAAGGCTATTAGTGAAGAGGTAGCTCGGTTGTTGGCCGCAGGGTTTATCGTGGAGGTCTTTCACCCGGAGTGGTTGGCTAATCTGGTGCTGGTTCTCAAGAAAAATGGCACTTGGTGTATGTGTATGGACTACACAGACTTGAACAAGGCTTGCCCAGCAGATCCCTTAGCCCTCCCTCGTATTTATCAGATTATTGATGCTACGGCGGGTTGTGACCGCTTGTGTTTTTTGGATGCTTATTCTGGTTATCACAGATCAAAATGGCAGTTAAGGACCAGGAGAAGACATCTTTTATAACTCCCTTTGGAGCTTTCTGCTATGTCTCCATGCCCTTTGGGATCAAGAGTGCCCAGGCGACTTATCAACGTTGTGTTCAGAATTGTCTTCATAAGCAGATTGGGTGCAATGTTCATGCATATGTGGATGATATTGTGATAAAGTCCAGGAAAGAGGAAACATTGATTGATGACCTGAGAGAAACCTTTGACAACCTCCGGGTTTACAAGATGATGCTCAATCCGGACAAATGTGTCTTTGGTGTCCTAGCAGGCAAACTCTTGGGCTTTCTGGTATCAAACATGGGCATTGAGGCTAATCCGGAAAAAAATTCAGCAATCACGTCTTTGGCTAAACCGGCGTGTATCAATGACGTTCAACGTTTAGCCGACCGGATTGCGGCTTTGAGTCGGTTTATCAGTCATCTCGGGGAGAAAGCTATCCCTTTATACCAGATGTTAAAGAAAACGGATGACTTTGTCTGGAGCGATGCGGCTGATAAAGCGTTTGAGGATCTAAAGAGGCAGTTAGCTGAACCGCCTGTGCTTGTAGCTCCGTTCGATAAAGAGCCTTTACTACTGTATGTGGCTGCTAATGCCAGGGCTGTTAGTGTGGCTATTGTTGTGGAGCGCAAGGAGGCTGGAAAGGGATATCTAGTTCAACGGCCGGTTTATTATATCAGTGAGGTGCTTATCGAATCAAAGCAGAGGTATCCACATTGGCAGAAGCTGGTGTATGGGGTGTTTATGGCAAGCCGGAAGCTCAAACATTATTTTCAGGGTCATCCTATCACAGTGGTCAGTTCAGCCCCTCTGGGAGATAACATTCAAAACAGAGAAGCAATTGGCCGGATTGCCAAGTGGGCTATTGAGCTTGGACCTCACGGGCTCAAGTATAAACCTCGCACAGGAATCAAATCTCAAGCACTTGTGGACTTCATCAATGATTCCCGAAGGTTTCATTCCGTTTGGACTCTGTTTGATATTCCTTTTCTACGAAACCCCAAAATAGGCAAAAAACAGCAATTTGGGTTGGGCCTCCGGTTAGTAGGTTAGTCCCAAAAATGATATAAAAGTGTAAAATAAAGCCCATTAACATCCAAAATAGATAATATAATAGCATGGAGCAATCAAAAATTATAGATAAGTTAGAGACCTATCAAGCATCCCCAAGCTTAATTCCTACTCGTCCTCGAGTAGGTAAATGATAAAAAGAAGAATTTTTGATGTGGAGTGCTTTCTAACATATTTCTCAATGTAATTTTTCTTTATTGTGGCATGAATGTTCAGATCCGAAAGATTCAAGATAAAAGTTTAATATTGACATAGAAATAATAATACTTCAAGCATACTAACTAAGCAATTATGTCCTCTCAAAATAACATGGCCAAAGAAAGTTATCCCTACAAAATCATATAGTCTGGCTATGCTCTATCTTCACCACACAAAATATTTAAATCATGCACAACCCCGATGACAAGCCAAGCAATTGTTTCATACTTTTGATGTTCTCAAACTTTTTCAATCTTCACGCAATATATGAGCATGAGCCATGGATATAGCACTTTATGTGGAATAGAATGGTGGTTGTGGAGAAGACAAAAAAGGAGAAGATGGTCTCACATCAACTAGGCGTATCAAAGGGCTATGGAGATGCCCATCAATAGATATCAATGTGAGTGAGTAGGGATTGCCATGCAACGGATGCACTAGAGCTATAAGTATATGAAAGGTCAACAAAAGAAACTAAGTGGGTGTGCATCCAACTCGCTTGCTCACAAAGGGAATTTTGAGGAAGCCCATCATTGCAATATACAAGCCAAGTTCTATAATGAAAAATTCCCACTAGTATATGAAAGTGATATCATAGGAGACTCTCTATCATGAAGATCATGGTGATACTTTGAAGCACAAGTGTGGAAAAAGGATAGTAGCATTGTCCCTTCTCTCTTTTTCTCTCATTTTTTATTTGGGCCTTTTCTCTTTTTTTTTCTTTTTGGCCTCTTTTCTCTTTTTTTTTGTCCGAAGTCTCATCCCGACTTGTGGGGGAATCATAGTCTCCATCATCCTTTCCTCACTTGGGGCAATGCTCTAATAATGATGATCACCACACTTTATTTACTTACAACTCAAGAATTACAGCTCGATACTTAGCACAAAATATGACTCTATGTGAATGCCTCCGGCGGTGTACCAGGATGTGCAATGATGCACGAGTGACATGTATGAATAATTATGAACGGTGGCTTTTCCACAAATACGATGTCAACTACATGATCATGCAAGCAATATGACAATGATGAAGCGTGTCATAATAACGGAACGGTGGAAAGTTGCATGGCAATATATCTCGGAATGGCTATGGAAATGCCATAATAGGTAGGTATGGTGGCTGTTTTGAGGAAGGTATACGGTGGGTTTAAGGTACCGGCGAAAGTTGCGCGATACTAGAGAGGCTAGCAATGGTGGAAGGATGAGAGTGCGTATAATCCATGGACTCAACATTAGACATAAAGAACTCACATACTTATTGCAAAAATCTATTAGTTATCGAAACAAAGAATTACGCGCATGCTCCTAGGGGGATAGATTGGTAGGAAAAGACCATCGCTCGTCCCCGACTGCCACTCATAAGGAAGACGATCAATAAATAAATCATCCTCCGACTTCATCACATAACGGTTCACCATACGTGCATGGTACGGGAATCACAAACTTCAACACAAGTATTCCTCAAATTCACAACTACTCAACTAGCATGACTCTAATATCACCATCTCCATATCTCAAAACAATTATCAAGTATCAAATTTATCATAGTATTCAATGCACTTCTATGAAAGTTTTTATATTAAAGCAAATTTCCATGTTGTTCTAAAGGACTCTCAAAATAATATAAGTGAGAGATCAATTATATCTATAAAATAAAACCACCGCCGTGATCTAAAAGATATAAGTGAAACACTAGAGCAAAAACTATATAGCTCAAAAGATATAAGTGAAGCACATAGAGTATTCTAATAAATTTCAAATCATGTGAGTCTCTCTAAAAAGGTGTGTACAGTAAGGATGATTGTGGTAAACTAAAAAGCAAATACTCAAATCATACAAGACGCTCCAAGCAAAACACATATCATGTGGTGGAAAAAATATAGCTCCAAGTAAAGTTACCGATAGACGAAGACGAAAGAGGGGATGCCTTCCGGGGCATCCCCAAGCTTAGGATTTTTGGTGTCCTTGAGTTTTACCTCGTGGTTCCATGGTCATCCCCAAGCTTAGGCTCTTTCCACTCCTTGTTCCATAATCCATCAAATCTTTACCCAAAACTTGAAAACTTCACAACACAAAACTCAAAATAGAAAATCTCGTGAGCTCCGTTAGCGAAAGAAAACAAAACACCACTTCAAGGTACTGTAATGCACTCATTATTTATTTATATTAGTGTTAAACATACTGTATTACAATTTCTCTATGGTTTATAAACTCTTTTACTAGCCATAGATTCATCAAAATAAGCAAACAACACACGAAAAACAGAATCTGTCAAAAACAGAACAGTCTGTAGTAATCTGTAGCTAACGCAAACTTACCCAAAATTCTAAAATAAATTGCTGGACGTGAGGAATTCCTCTATTAATCATCTTAAAAAATAATTAACTAAATATAACTTTCCAAATAAAAATGGCCGCAATTCTTGCGAGCGCTAAAGTTTCTGTTTTTTACAGCAAGATCAAAAAGACTTTCCCCAAGTCTTCCCAACGGTTCTACTTGGCACAAACACTAATTAAACACAAAAAACACAACCAAAACATAGGCTAGATAAATTATTTATTAATAAACAGGAGAAAAAAGTAAGGAATAAAAATAAAATTGGGTTGCCTCCCAACAAGCGCTATCGTTTAACGCCCCTAGGTAGGCATAAAAGCAAGGATAGATCTAGGTATTGCCATCTTTGGTAGGCAATCCATAAGTGGCTCTTATAATAGATTCATATGGTAATTTAATTTTATTTCTAGGGAAGTGCTACATGCCTTTCCTTAACGAAGATTGGAATCTAATATTCCCTTCCTTCATATCAATAATTGCACCAATCGTTCTAAGGAAAGGTCTACCAAGAATAATAGGACATGAAGGATTGCAATCTATGTCAAGAACAATGAAATCTACAGGCACATAGTTCCTATTTTCAACAATAAGAACATCATTAATTCTTCCCATAGGTTTCTTAATAGTGGAATACGCAAGGCGAAGTTTAAAGAACAATCATCAAAATCACGGAAACCTAGCAATTCACACAAAGTTTTTGGAATCGTGGAAACAATAGCACCCAAATCACACAAAGCATGGCACTCATGATCTTTAATTTTAATTTTTATTGTAGGTTCCCACTCATCATAAAGTTTTCTAGGGATAGAAACTTCCAACTCAAGTTTTTCTTCATAAGATTGCATCAAAGCATCAACGATATGTTTAGTAAAAGCTTTATTTTGACTATAAGCATGAGGAGAATTTAGCACAGATTGCAACAAGGAAATACAATCTATCAAAGAGAAATTATCATAATTAAATTCCTTTAAATCCAAAATAGTGGGTTCATTGCTATTTAAAGTTTTGACCTCTTCAATCCCACTTTTAACAATTTTTGCATCAAGATCTAAAAACTCTGAATTTTTGGAACGCCTTCTAGGTAAAGGTGGCTCATATTCAGTGCCATCATTATCAAGATTCATATTGAAAAACAAAGATTTAATAGGGGACACATCAATAACTTTTAGATCTACATCATTATTATCATGAAAACTAGAAGAACACGCCTTCACAAAGCAATCTTTCTTAGCACGCATCCTAGCGGTTCTTTCTTTGCACTCATCAATGGAAATTCTCATGGCTTTGAGAGACTCATTGATATCATGCTTAGGTGGAATAGATCTAAGTTTCAAAGAATCAACATCAAGAGAAATTATATCCACGTTCGTAGCCAACTCATCAATCTTAAGCAATTTTTCTTCAATCAAAGCATTGAAATTCTTTTGTGAACTAATAAATTCTTTAATATTAGATTCAAAATCAGAGGGTATCTTATTATAATTTCCATAAGAATTGTTGTAGGAATTACCATAATTAGTAGAGGAATTACTAGGAAATGGCCTAGGATTAAAATTACCTCTATACGCGTTATTACCAAAATTGTTCCAACCAACAAAATTCACATCCATAGATTCATTATTATTCTCAATCAAGGTAGACAAAGGCACACCATTCTGATCAGAGGAAACACTCTTATTAGCAAACAATTTCATAAGTTCATCCATCTTTCCACTCAAAACATTAATCTCTTCAATTGCATGCACTTTTTTACTAGTAGATCTTTCGGTGTGCCATTGAGAATAATTAACCATAATATTGTCTAGGAGTTTAGTAGCTTATCTTAATGTGATTTCCATAAAAGTGCCTCCCGCGGCCGAATCTAAAAGATTTCTAGAAGCAAAATTCAATCCGGCATAAAATTTATGTATAATCATCCAAAGATTCAAACCATGTGTAGGGCAATTACGTATCATTAATTTCATCCTCTCCAAATCTTGTGCAACATGTTCATGATCAAGTTGCTTAAAATTCATAATATCGTTTCTAATAGAGATGATTTTAGCGGGAGGAAAATACTTAGAGATAAGAGCATCTTTGCAATTCTTCCATGAATCAATACTATTTTTAGGCAAAGACGAAAACCAAGCTTTAGCACGGTCTCTAAGAGAAAACGAAAATAGCTTAAGTTTAACAATATCATTATCCACATCTTTCTTCTTTTGCATATCACGCAAATCAAGAAAGCTATTTAGATGGGTAGCGGCATCTTCACTAGGAAGGCCGGCGAATTGATCTTTCATGGCAAGATTCAACAAAGCAACATTAATTTCACAAGATTCAACATCGGTAAGAGGAGCAATCGGAGTGCTAAGAAAATCATTGTTGTTGGTGTTGGTAAAGTCACACAATTTAGTATTGTCTTGAGCCATCGTGACAAGCAAGAAATCCAACACATGAGCAAACAAGAAGCAAGCAAAAAGCCAATAAGAAAAAAAAGAGAAGGGGAACGGGAAAAGAGAGGGGGAATAAAACGGCAAGGGTGAAGTGGGGGAGAGGAAAATGAGAGGCAAATGGCAAATAATGTAATGCGAGGGATAAGAGTTTGTGATGGGTACTTGGTATGTCTTGACTTGTGCGTAGACTCCAGCAACGGTGCCAGGAATGGCTCATTGTCGGGAGTCAAATCCTTACTTGACTTGGTGCGAATCTCCCCGGAAACGGTGCAAGAAATTCTTCTTGCTACCTCTTGAGCACTGCGTTGGTTTTCTCTTGAAGAGGAAAGGGTGATACAGTAAAGTAGTGTAAGTATTTTCCTCAATTTTTGAGAACCAAGGTATCAATCCAGTAGGAGATCACGCTCGAGTCCCACGCACCTACACAAACAAATAAGAACCTCGCAACCAACGCGATAAAGGGGTTGTCAATCCCTTCACGGTCACTTACGAGAGTGAGATCTGATAGATATGATAAGATAATATTTTTGGTATTTTTATGATAAAGAGAAATATAGATGCAAAGTAAAAAAAAAGGCAAATAACTAAGTGTTGGAAGATTAATATAATGGAAGATAGACCCGGGGGCCATAGGTTTCACTAGTGGCTTCTCTCAAGAGCATAAGTATTATGGTGGGTAAACAAATTACTGTCGAGCAATTGATAGAATTGAGCATAGTTATGAGAATATCTAGGTATGATCATGTATATAGGCATCACGTCCGCAACAAGTAGACGGAAACGATTCTGCATCTACTACTATTACTCCACACATCGATCGCTATCCAGCATGCATCTAGAGTATTAAGTTCATAAGAACAGAGTAATGCTTTAAGTAAGATGACATGATGTAGAGGGATAAACTCATGCAATATGATATAAACCCCATCTTTTTATCCTCGATGGCAACAATACAATACGTGTCGGTTCCTTTTCTCTCACTGGGATCGAGCACCGCGAGATTGAACCCAAAGCTAAGCACTTCTCCCATTGCAAGAAAGATCAATCTAGTAGGCTAAACCAAACTGATAATTCGAAGAGAACTGCAAAGATAAACCAATCATACATAAAAGAATTCAGAGAAGAATCAAATATTGTTCATAGATAAACTAGATCATAAATCCACAATTCATCGGATCTCGACAAACACACCACAAAAGAAGATTACATCGAATAGATCTCCAAGAAGATCGAGGAGAACTTTGTATTGAGATACAAAGAGAGAGAATAAGCCATCTAGCTAATAAATATGGACTCGTAGGTCTAAAGTAAACAACTCACACATCACCGGAGAGGCCATAGATTTGATGTAGAGGCCCTCCGTGATCAATGCCCCCTCCGGCGGAGCTCCGGAAAAGGCCCCAAGATGGGATCTCTCGGGTACAGAAGGTTACAGCGGTGGAATTAGGTTTTCGTGCTGCTCCTGGATGTTTGGGGGGTACATGGATATATATAGGAGGAAGAAGTATGTCGGTGGAGCAACGAGGGGCCCACGAGGGTGGAGGGCGCGCCCAGGGGGGTAGGTGCGCCCCCTACCTCATGCCCTCCTCGATCATTTCTTGACGCCCACTCCAAGTCTCCTGGATCACGTTTGTTGAGAAAATCACATTCCCGAAGGTTTCATTCCATTTGGACTCCGTTTGACATTCCTTTTCTGCGAAACCCTAAAATAGGCAAAAAAACAGCAATTTGGGCTGCGCCGCCGGTTAGTAGATTAGTCCCAAAAATGATATAAAAGTGTAAAATAAAGCCCATTAACATCCAAAATAGATAATATAATAGCATGGAGCAATCAAAAATTATATATACGTTGGAGACATATCAGAGTTCAAGTCTCCATACAACTTTTGGGCCAAAGCCATCAACATCGCGTGTCATGCATCCAATCGGCTCTACCTCCGCAGAGGCTTGAACAAGACTCCATATGAGATACTCACCGGTAACAAGCCCAACCTCAAGTACTTCCAGGTGTTCGGGTGTAAGTGTTTCATTCTCAAGAAAGGTGTTCGTTTGTCTAAATTTGAGGCTAGAGCTCATGAGGGCATATTTGTTGGTTATGCTACAAACTCCCATGCTTACCGTGTCCTCAATAAGTCCACGGGACTTATTGAGGAGACATGTAACGTGGAGTTAGATGAGAATAACGGCTCCTAAGTGGAGCAAAGTGGCAGTTGTGTTGTAGGTGATGAAATTCCTCCCCAAGCCATAAGAAGAATGGGTGTTGGTTTTATCCTACCTATTGAGGATCCCCTTGTGGCCGAAGAAGAAGGACAATGTTCCAGTCACGTGGAGCCATCACCAACTCAAGGCCCACACGCTTCCGAAGAACAAAGTGAAGGCCCTCAACCTCATGAACAAGACCAAGGGCAAGATCAACCTCAAGATGGTGTTGAATCACCAACCGATGCCCAAGGTCAAGTTCTATCATCCAAGCAAGTTCAATATCAAGAGCAAGATCAAGAACGGGCTCAAGACGATGCTCAAGATGATCAAGATCAAGTGGCCGCTCCTCAACTCTCTCCGGAGGAGGAATTAGAGCGTCGTGCCGCCAAGATCGCATCCAAGCTATCCAGCAAAGATCATCTCATGACAAATGTGCTTGGAAGCTTAAGAAAGGGGGTAAGCACTCGTAGACAATTAGCAAACTATTGTGAACATCACGCGTTTGTCTCTTGTGTTTAACCCCAAAAGGTCTATGAGGCACTCGAGGATCCGGATTGGCTCAATGCCATGCATGAAGAACTCCACAACTTTGAGCACAACAAGGTGTGGAGATTGGTGCCAAGGCCAACGGGGAACCATAATGTCATTGGAACCAAGTGGATATTCAAGAACAAGCAAGATTCTCATGGGATTATCATTCACAGCAAGGCTCGTTCGGTGGCACAAGGCTACTCCCAAGTCGAGGGTATCGACTATGGTGAAACCTTTGCTATCGTTGCTTGCCTTGAATCCATTCGCATGTTGATTGCATATGTTTCTCATCATAACTTTATGTTACAACAAATGGATGTGAAGAGTGCTTTTCTTAATGGTCCTATTAATGAGTTGGTATATGTCAAGCAACCCCCCGGGTTCGAGGATCCCTATTTTCCCAATCATGTGTACCAACTCGATAAGGCACTCTATGGACTTAAGCAAGCCCCACATGCGTGGTATGACCACCTTACCGAGTTGTTGCAAGATCGTGGTTTTGAAATTGGGAAAATCGACCCCACTCTTTTTACTAAGAAGGTCAAAGGGGAGTTGTTTGTGTGCCAACTATATGTTGATGATATTATCTTTGGTTCCCCTAACAAAGCTTTCAATGAGGAATTTGCCGCACTCATGACCTCCAAATTCAAGATGTCCATGATGGGAGAGTTGAAGTTCGTTCTCAGGTTCGAAGTCAAGCAACGAAGAGAAGGAAGCTTCATCGACCAAGCCAAATACACTCAAGACATGCTCAAGAGATTCAAGCTAAGTGATGTCAAGCCGGCATCCACTCCTATGCCCGTCAAATGCCAACTTGACATAGATCCCAATGGTAAAGCGGTGGATCGAAAGGTATATCGCTCCATGATTGGCTCCTTGCTTTACCTTTGTGCATCTAGACCGGATATCATGTTGAGTGTGGGAATTTGTGCACGGTTTCAAGCCGCCCCTAAGGAAAGCCACTATGTGGCGGTCAAGCAAATCTTTCGATATTTGGCTCATACCCCAAACTTTGGCTTATGGTATCCAAGAGGATCTAACTTCAATCTTGTGGGCTATTCAGACTCCGATTGGGAGGGAGACAAAGTGGATAGGAAGTCAACTTCCGGAGGGTGCCATTTTCTTGGTTACTCTTTGGTGAGTTGGCCTTCCAAGAAGCAAAGTTGCGTGTCTCTCTCGTCCACGGAAGCGGAGTATGTGGCTGCCGGTAGTTGTTGTGCACAACTTCTATGGATGAGGCAAACTTTAAAGGATTACGGTGTCATTTGTGACAAAGTGCATCTTTGGTGTGACAATGAAAGTGCCATCAAGATCTCTCTCAACCCGGTGCAACACTTCAAGACGAAGCATATTGAGATTCGGTATCACTTCATCCAGGATCATATTAGGCGAGGGGAGATCGAGCTCAACTATGTCAACACTCTTGATAACCTTGCAGATATCTTCATGAAGCCCTTGGATGAAGCAAGATTTCACGAGTTAAGGCATGAGCTAAATATCATTGATTCGAGCAATGTTGCTTGAACCCGTGCACATCCCGCCATACTCAACTTGTTATCTCGTTTAGGTGTAGGCATGGACATAGGGGGAGTGTTGTTCTCTCAATGAACTCTCCCTCCCCCCATTATGCATAAATTAATCAAATCTTTCACATTAGCCATTTTTTATGGTACTTGTGCTTCAAAGACGAGTTTTGGTCATGGGCCCAAGGATACTTCTTCATGGTGCCATACCAATTAACTCAAACATAGGTGGCTCCGGCCACCGCCCTCTCTTTAGAGAGGTTGTGTTGAGTGTCTTAGTCCTTCTCATCTCTTGTCTTTCGTTCATTGCGTCGTTCTTGTTTGAGTTGTCTCGTGTGTCAGCCTTTTGGTGTGTCCGTTCGCTTGAAGGTTGCCTTGCAAAGGCTTTGTTTTCCCCTTCTTGAAACTTGCATCTTCTTGAGCACATGGTACTACTGCGGCCTGCCACGGTACTACCCCGTGAAGAGCGCATGGTACTTCCGCACCCAGCACGGCAGTAATTTTTTTACTGCCGCCTGGGGGAGTGGTACTACCGTCCTTGGTGCGGTACTTCCGCCGGGCCGGTACTACCGCGATGCCGTGCGGTACTACCGCACTGCCGAGGGCGCGTGGGGGCTAAGAGCGGGTAGGGGGAGTTCCAACTCCCCCATACCCATTCATCCCTTTCTCTCCCCGTGGTCTCTCTCTCTCTCGCTCAAGAACGGCGCCGGAGACCCTCGCCGGATCTCCTTCTCCAACCGCTCTCCTCGGATTCTGATCGGTGGGATTGTTCCCCACCACTTCCTCTTGCCATGCACCTCCCTCCACTGAGCCCTCATGGGCGAAGAAGCTGAAGGCCAAGATGAAGGCCTTGTTCTGCATGCAGGCCAAGGGGCAGTACCGGACTCACATTGCCTCCAAGGAGAGTCGCCGCCGCGACAAGAAGATCATGAGGGTTTTTGGAGAGGATGTTTCTGGAGGCTCCGAGGAGCACATCACTCCAGAGGCCGAATGGATGGGAAAACAAGGCTACAAGTGGACTGATTCTGAGGAGGAGCCCATCCCCGCTACCGAGTCTGACGAAGAGCGTGTGAGCGACTACTCCGCTTGAGCCACCACTTGTCTTTTAGGTGTCCTCTCTGCCTTTTTGGTGTCTCGATACCAAAGGGGGAGAGAGTGTAGGGATTTGCCGTGTCGTGTCGTGTTTTCTTCGCTTGTGTTTGTTCCGTTGAACCTTGTTTTCTTTGGTTTGGTTTGAGCTTGTTTGAGTTTGTGAGACTTATCTATCATATGGTGTAAGACATATGCACTTTATCTATCGCACCTTATTGCGCTTATGATATATTATGCTACATATATTATGCTATTAGTTACTATCTTGCTTAGTGTTAGCATTATTATTGCAAGATATGCCATGTCTATAAAATATAGGGGGTGTTGATCCTAGTATGTGTGTCGTGTAGTCCAAAGCACCTGTCTAAATAGCACACATCTAGGGAGAGCCCGTCTATATTTTAGAGATGTATGGTTTGCTCATGTTCTATATTTTCTCCCTTGTGCAAATCCCGTATTGTCATCAATCCACCAAAAGGGGGAGATTGTAAGGGCATATTTATCCCTAAGGTGTTTTGGTGATTGATGACAATGCATTTGCGGAATAATCGTGTGCCTTGAGTATTTCAGATATTTCATTAGTAGGCACAAGACGGTTTGGTGCCCCTTGAAGATTATTGAAGACGGCGTTTTTCTACGTTCCTTTTTCGGTGGATTTGAGTCGTAGGAAAGCCGTACTATTAAGAGGGGGTCCGCTTTGGAAAGATTTGGGTGGAATCGTCACGTACACGTTTACTCCTCTTTGCACTGCCTTTCCCTTAGCACTATGGAGCATCCCCCATTTCTTCGTGTTTGTGCAAAAAGAAGAATTCCTAGTTTTGCTGTTCTAGGGCATGCGGTAGTACTGCTCTTCAGAACGGTAGTACCGTAGGCCCCTGCGGTAGTACCGCAGACCTTTGCGGTAGTACCGCAGGTAGTCACGGTAGTACCGCTCCTTGGGAGCCGTAGTACCATGAGTCCTGGTCTGGCACAACACCATAAGAGGAATTAGGGGCGGATGTAATTTTTTACATCCGCTCCTTGCGTGGTAGTACCGCGTGCCTTGTGCGGTAGTACCGTGTCGGATCTTTGCACTGTTTGAAAGTCAGTGGAAGTTGCCACAGACGTTTTTTTATTTGTACACGCCCTTCCTAGGCTAGTCCAATCATGCCTTGCGGTAGTACCGCAAGGGGGTGCGGTAGTACCGCGCGAGCGGCAGTACCGCCCCCATCTTCTTTGCTATAGGCCTGGGCTAGCTCCTATCGTGGCCACGTTAGTACCGCGGCTAGCTACGGTAGTACCGTGAGCCCTTGCGATAGTACCGCTGGTGTGGTGCGGTAGTACCGTAGGTTGCAGGCTGGTTAAATGGATAACGGTTGGATTTGTCTCTCCACTATATAAGGGGTGTCTTCTTCTCCGAGTTGACCACCTCTTCCAACCCTAAGCTCCATTGTTGCTCCAAGCTCCATTTTCGCCCGATCTCTCTCCCTAGCCAATCAAACTTGTTGAATTTCTAGGGATTGGTTGAGAAGGCCGAGGGAGTCCTGGATTAGGGGGTCCTCGGACAGCCGGAGTATATCCCTTGGCTGGACTGTTGGACTATGAAGATACAAGATTGAAGACTTCGTCCCATGTCCGGGTAGGACTCTCCTTTGCATGGAAGGCAAGCTTGGCCGTTCGGATATGTAGATCTCCTCCCTTGTAACCGACTCTATGTAACCCTAGCTCCCTCCGGTGTCTATATAAACCGGAGGGTTTAGTCCGTAGGACAACAACAATCATACCATAGGCTAGCTTCTAGGGTTTAGCCTCTCCAATCTCGTGGTAGATCAACTCTTGTAATAGTCATATCATCAAGATCAATCAAGCAGGAAGTAGGGTATTACCTCCATCGAGATGGCCCGAACCTGGGTAAACATTGTGTCTCCCACCTTCTGTTACCATCCGTCTTAGACGCACAGCTCGGGACCCCCTACCCGAGATCCGTCGGTTTTGACACCGACATTGGTGCTTTCATTGAGACTTCCACTGTGTCGTCACCATAAGGCTCGATGGCTCCTTCGATCATCGGCAACGATGCGATCTAGGGTGAGGTTTTTCTCCCTGGATAGATCTTTGTATCCAGCGGCTTCGCACGGCGGGACAACTCGCTTGGCCATCTGGAGCAGATCGAAAGCTACGCCCCTGGCCATCAGGTCAGGTTTGGAAGTTTGAACTATACCGCCAACATCCGCGGAGAATTGATCTTCGACGGATTTGAACCCATATCAGATGCGCCGCACAGTCACGATGGGCACGATTTAGCTCTGCCGATGGACAGTGTTCGGGAGATCGCACCTGTAACTACTCCGGCCCTCAAATCGGAACAGATCACGCCGTCCAAGGACGGGTGGATGGACCCCGCCACGGAGGCCGCACAGTTAGCGGCGATAGAGCCGAATACTGATGTCACCTCCTATGAGGCCTGTGTTGCGGGACACTCGGATTCGTCCCCGGCCACAGACTCCGAACCGCTCATGTCTGTGCCCATCCAATCTGATTGGGCACCAATCATGGAGTTCACCTCCGCGGATATCTTTCAGCACTCGCCCTTCGGCGATGTGCTTAATTCATTAAGGTCTCTCTCCTTGGCAGGAGGCCCTTGGCCGAACTGTGTTTAGCTCGAGTGGGAAGCGGACGACGAAGAAATTCGTTCCCCACCCACCACCCACTTAATAGCCACTGTCGACGACTTAACCGACATGCTTGATTTCGGCTCCGAAGACATCGACGGTATGGACGACAATGCGGGAAACGAACAGGAACCACCGCCCCGCAGGGCGCTGGACTACCACTTCATCACATGATATATACATGGTGGATACACCCCAAGAAAATGATGACGAGGAATGGGAGGAAGCAGCGAAGGATAATTCCCTCGAGAAGCAACCAAAGCGACGACATAAGCGCTGCTCCAAATCCCGCCTCGGCAAAAACAGTGATAACAGTGCAAGAAAGAGTAACACCCCGGTCGACCCCAAAGGAGGCAACGACCACATGAACCCAGCGGTAGAGCAGGGTGAACTAGCGGACGGCGAACATAGTACGGAGCCGCTGTCCGGTCACGACGACCCCGAGGGTAAAACTCATCAACCCCGCTCCGGAGACATGAATAGACCGGACGACGATGCACACATCATCCCTGAAAGGCACTTGCAATAAGAGAACCTTCAGGCTCATTGAAACCATGCGGAGCCTGAAGAAGCAGAAGCAAAGGCCCAAGACTGCGCAGAATACGCTCAACAGCAGATGGAATAAAATGCTTGACACGGAAGAAAAGTATGGCGGTAATCGCCACACAAAAAGCTATCCAAAACGCAAGTTGTTGTTTGAATTTGACGATGAGGCCTTAGGGCCCACTTAGCCAGAAATTAAAATGGACGATCAATTGAACCAGCCACCCCATGGTCGCGACAGGGCGGCTAACGATGACGTACACAAGTCAGCACACGACCTACGCGAGGACCTACACAAAAAAGCCGGTTTGACCAGGTCCATTTACGAACCTAGGAAACACGTTCCGGCACAGGATCATCGCTGCCCAAATGACTATACTGGCAGGATAATAGTTCGGAATCAAAACCGAACACTACAACCGTCAGACACGCCCAAATATAGGGGTGCCGCGCATCCCCTATGCTTCACCGACGAGGTATTGGACCATGAATTCCCAAAAGGATTCAAACCCGTGAACATAGAGTCATACGACGGAACAACAGACCCTGGGGTCTGGATTGAGGACTTTATCCCACATGGCTCGTGGAGATGATCTCCATGCCATCAAATACTTGCCCTTAAAGTTGAAAGGACCAGCTAGGCACTGGTTGAAAAGCCTCCCAGAAAACTCAATTGGAAGTTGGGAAGAGCTCGAGGATGCTTTCAGGGCTAATTTTCAAGGGACCTATGCCCGACCTCCGGACGCAGACGATTTAAGTCACATAATTCAGCAACCCGGAGAGTAAGCCCGAAAGCTTTGGAACATATTCCTCACTAAGAAGAATCAAATTGTCGATTGCCCGGACGCCGAAGCCTTTGTGGCTTTCAAACATAGTGTCCGGGACGAATGGCTTGCCAGACACCTCGGCCAGGAAAAACCAAGGACAATGGCAGCCCTAACAAGCCTTATGACCCGCTTTTGCGTGGGCGAGGATAGTTGGCTGGCCCGCAGCAGCACCAGCGACCCAAGCACATCCGAAGTTAGGGATGGCAATGGAAAACCACAACGCAATAAAAGCAAGCGTCGAAGCAACAAAGACAACCGAGACAACAGGCGGTAAACACCGGATTTAGGGGCTCTTGACCCGGTCAATGAAAAAAGCCATTCAAAGGCAGCAGAGATGGACCGTCTAGCCTAAACAAGATTCTGGACAGATTATGGCAGATTCACGGCACCTCCGATAAACCTGCAAATCACACAAACAGAGAATGCTGGATCTTTAAGCAGGCCGGCAAGCTAAACGCCGAACACAAGGGAGGGAGACACCAAGTGAAGACTAGGATGAGCCTCACAAACAAAACACTGGGGGACAGAAAAAATTCCCACCAGAAGTCAAAATAGTGAACATGATTCACGTAACGAATAGGAGGAGCATACGCGTGCTCCGAGATGTATGCACCGTAGAGCCCGTTACCCCCCCAAGTTCAACCCTTGGTCGGCATGCCCAATCACTTTTGATCGCAGGGATCACCCGACTAGTATCCGACATGGAGGATCGGCTGCCTTGGTACTAGACCCAATAATTGACGGATACAATCTCACCCGAGTCCTTATGGATGGTGGCAGTAGTCTTAATCTGATATATCAAGACACGGTCCGCAAAATGGGGATAGACCCAACAAGAATCAGCCAAAGCAATACTACCTTTAAAGGAGTAGTACCTGGCCCAGAGGCCCGCTGCACGGGCTCTATAGTACTAGAGGTTGTATTTGGTTTTCCCGAAAACTCCCGAAGCGAAGAATTAACCTTCGACATCGATCCATTCCGAAGCGGCTATCAAGCACTACCCGGAAGAACAGCCTTCGCTAGTTTCAATGCAATATCGCATTACGCTTATCTTAAGCTTAAGATGCTCGGTCCACGTGGCATCATCAAAGTTAGTGGACACTCAGGGTGTTCCTTACATGCGGAGCAGTGTACGGCGACTTTCGCAGCCGAACACTGAATGCCCCTCCAATCAGAATAAAGGATCGGTCATCAAGACCGCGGACACGGCTAGACGAGTACGGCGCACCCCTCGCTGTAACAGTTCAGATAAACCCGAGATTGGGTCGATGGATATACCCCCGTAGGTGGCGCTAGGGGCTTCCCGCATGTAAAAAAGACTATAGTTCGGTTTGACCTTACTTAGATTGAATTTCAATGGTCTATTAATAATAACCAATTTTCCGCACGTAGGCTTTCACCTTGGTTTTTTCTCTCTTGCAGATGACAATCGTGCTACACCCTTCCAGGACACGGCACAACGAAGACACAGGCGCAGACGTGCACCATGGCCCCGCTCAAAGGTTTCTTTTTAGATTAAGACCCTGCGTAAACCTTTCTCACTGTCTCTTGTTGCTTTACGCCCTCCGGATACTTAACACAACCGAGAGGGATGCTGACGTTATTGGCATTTTCGCCACGTCAGACTGATGCACATACCTAGAAATTCAGGGTTCATTATCAAGAGCTTTGCTCAGCCCGGTATCTCTTGTAAAGTCCGAATACCTTAGGGAGTGTTCGGCGTCGCGAGTTTGGCCTTATATGCATCAGCCCCGAATCATGTCTTTGGTCAAATGTTGGGTTTGCCCGGCTCCCGTGTTTTGCTACCTTACGTTCCTCTCTATCGGCTAAGGTGGCACCAGGAGATCTACTGCGATTGTGCCCTGGTTCATCTGGGTGAGCACCTCAGTAGAGAAAGCCAAAAACTGACTGTCATGATAAAGCGTGAGACTGGTCAACCACTCAATGACTCAGCAGAATCTTCGCGATTCCTCCGCATTAACGAAGGACCGGTTTACCGGTCATGTATGTATGCGCACCGTATTCGGATAAGCGCGGAGGTACCAAGGGCTATATAGTAGCCCCACTATCAAACTCCTATGGCTAAGTGAAAGTGTTAAAGCAATATAGTCCGATTGCCTTGTTCGCCGCGCCGTCACCTCCTTCATGGACCAAGACGTTGGATCAAGTGCGAATACGTGCTTTTCCAAACACCCCCACATTATGTGCGTGGGGGCTGAAGCCGACGACTTCAAACTTTCAGGTTATATACATACATAAAACGGCCGCACAGGAGGCATCATAATACTTTAAGGCAAAAGTATAAACATAGCCTTTATAATCCAAATAGCATTGTTTTTACAATGGAGATACATGTCACTCGAACATGATACTCTTCGAGCACTGAGCCTCTATTAAACGAGCGCCTTTTAGGACTTCTTCTAAATAGTGCTCGGCCGAGACCTAGCCTACGGCCGACCCCTGGGTTGCAATAGCAGTGGCATCCATCTCTGCCCAATATGTCTTAACACGGCCAAGAGCCATCCGCGCACCCTCTATGCACGCTGACCTCTTTACGGCATCGATATGCTACACAACACCAAGGAATCGTTGCACTAAACCAAAATAACTATTCGGCTTTGGTCCTTCCGGCCAAAGATGATCCACGACAAACCTCATGGCAAGCCCGAACAACCTATGGAGCTCAGCCAACTCAGCCATTTGCTCATTTAACAGCAGCGGACGCGTCGGAGCACTGAACTGCAACCAGAACAATTTCTCCACTTCGTGATCTTCTTGATCTTTGAAAAACTCCGTCGCATCAGCAGCACTCATTGCCAAGTCCACATACGCATCTGCAGCACTCCATAATCGATCCAAAGGGGCATACTTCGGATCTCTGAACTTCGTCCGCAACAAAAAGGGCTTCTGTAACACCCACGATGCGGCTATATCTCCCACGTGACGGAGCACGACTTAGAGGCATAACTGCATTGTAGGCATGTCGCAAGAGGGGTAATCTTTACACATCCCATGTACTTAATAAGAAAGAGGTACAGAGTTGGCTTACAATCGCCACTTCACACAATACATGAATATAGCATTACAACATCCAGAATACAATCAAGGTCCGACTACGGAACCAAAATAAAAGAAGACCACCCCTAATGCTAGATCCCCGATCGCCCCGACTGGGCTCCACTACTGATCGTCTGGAAAGGAAACGGAACAACATAACGAACACAATCTTCATCGAGCTCCTCCTTGAGCTCGGTTGCGTCACCTGCACGGTATCATCAGCACCTGCAAACTGGTTTGGAAGTAATCTGTGAGTCACGGGGACTCAGTAATCTCACACCCTCGCGATCAAGACTATTTAAGCATATGGGTAGGAAAGGGGGTAGTGAGGTGGAGCTGCAGCAAGCACTAAGCATATATGTTGGCTAACATACGCAAATGAGAGCGAGAAGAGAAGGCAAAGCACGGTCGTGAACTAGAAGTGATCAAGGAGTGATCCTGAAACTACTTACGTTCAAGCATAACACCAACACCATGTTCACTTCCCGGACCCCGCCGAGAAGAGAACATCACGGCTACACACGCGGTTGATGCATTTTAATTAAGTTAAGTGTCAAGTTCTCTACAACTGGACATTAACAAATTCCCATCTGCCCATAACCGCGGGCATGGCTTTCGAAAGTTCAAAACCCTGCAGGGGTGTTCCAACTTAGCTCATCACAAGCTCTCACGGTCAACGAAGGATATTCCTTCTCCCAGGAAGATCCGATCAGGCTCGGAATCCCGGTTACAAGACATTTTGACAATGGTAAAACAAGACCAGCATAGCCACCTGAATGTGCCGACAATTCCCGATAGGAGCTGCACATATCTCGTTCTCAGGGCACACCAGATTGTCAAAATTCTGGTAGGCCAGCCCAGAGCTGCCCCTGGTGGCCACCGACGGCTGACAAGTTGGACCAACACTCAGAGGAGCACTGGCCCAGGGGGTTTAAAATAAAGATGACCCTTGAGTCTGCAGAACCCAAGGGAAAAAGGCTAGGTGGCAAATGGTAAAACCAATGTTGGGCCTTGCTGGAGGAGTTTTATTCAAGGCGAACTGTCAAGGGGTTCCAATTATAACCCAACCGTGTAAGGAACGCAAAATCAAGGAACATAACACCGGTATGACGGAAACTACGGCGGCAAGAGTGGAACAAAACACCAGGCATAAGGTCGAGCCTTCCAACCTTTACCAAGTATATAGATGCATTAATTAAATAAGATATATTGTGATATCCCAACAAATATCCATGTTCCAACAAGGAACAAACTCCAATCTTCACCTGCAACTAACAACGCTATAAGAGGGGCTGAGCAAAGCGGTAACATAGCCAAACAACAGTTTGCTAGGAAAAGGTGGGTTAGAGGTTTGACATGGAAATATGGGAGGCATGATATAGCAAGTGGTAGGTATCGCAGCATAGGCATAGCAAAAGATCGAGCAACTAGCAAGCAAAGATAGAAGTGATTTCTAGGGTATGGTCATCTTGCCTGCAAAGTTCTCCGAGAAGACGAAAGCTTGATCCTCATAAACGTACTCAACGGGTACCTCAAACATGAACTCGTCTCCCGGCTCTACCCAAGGCAAGAACACAAGCAAAGGAAACAGCAATCAACCATGTGCAATGCGCAAGCAACATGATGCAAAACATGGCATGATATGCGGTATGTAATATGCAATGCATATGCGTGCTCCAGCAGGAAAAGATTGAATCAGGCCTCAACTTGGCAAACCAAGAGTACCGCTGGAAAGATGGGATGATTTCGGTCGAAATCGATATAAAGATCACCGGAATCAGATGCACGGTTTGCAAATGGCAAGCAAAACAATAATGGCACAAAGCTGCGATTAACAGCACGATGCCATCTAGAATGCAACAAGAAACTAAGCTACTACACTCTAACATAGCTACAAAGCACATGGCAGTGATCCACTCAAGATGCTTGACAAAAGATGAACACTGAGCTACGGCTAATTCACACAATAGCAGGCTCAAACAATCATGGCAAAAGTGCAAAAGATACCAGGTTCACAGACTTGGTGAAAATAACATGGCAGGAATTAACATCGGAAGCCATGTTTAGAGCAAGATAACAACATTCTACCGGAACATATCATGGCAAAGCAAGGCATGGCATGAAACTACTCAAAGCATATAACAAAAGTCCCTTACCGACCATAAGCCAAAAAGGATCAGAAGATACAATGGCAACCATGTAAACATAGCAAGTTTCGTTAACAGATTCAAACTTAGCAGAAAACTGGACATGGCAAAAATAGAATTACGTAGGCATGTTTGCAAGCTCGATGCACTCACCACAAGGCATTGCATGACAAACTAAGCATACACCCAGCAAGAAGACATGATCAAGTAGCTAACCATGGCAACAACCAACTCATAGCATGCATGGATCAGCTACAACAACCTCGGCAAAATTGATTAACATGTAACCAATCTGCCAGGAACATTTTATAGCAAAAGCAGAGCAAGATTGAGTCATGCTAGGGTACTCCATAATTGCAAACAAAGACATGGATGGATAGATCATAACAATATCTCAAAATCATCCTTACTGAACATGCTCAAAAGAGGCATGGATCACTCGGTAGCAACATGAATACATGGCATAAAAATAATATCAGGGAAAAGACTTAGAAGAATTCTAAGTCCCTGAAATCAGCAACATCATGAAAGCTACTTTGCATGCTTGTGCTAGTCACCACATTGATCACAAAAATACATGGCATACACCCCTGTAAAGATGGCATGGCATATAACAAAACACATGTAGAGCTCATACTCGTATGCAGCACACATTATTTATGGCAAAAATGACAAATGCTCATAAACTGATAAGAAACAACACCTAACATTACATAGCACCCTTGCAACAGCATTTAGGGCATCAAGATGGACTCAAACAACCATGGTGCAATGGAATGAAATGAATAGCACATCCAGACGAACATTTTGATATCTCATGCACGCAAAACGGAGCAACGGTGATGAAGTTATGATGCGATGAACATGGGCACATGAATCTGGAAACTTCGGGGACTTGGTGGAATTTTACCTCCGCGAAAGTCAACGCGGGACGAGGCGGAGCGGGATGAGGAGATCCGGGACGAGGGGGTCGTTTGGATCGCAGGCTTGGTGGGTCTCATCCAACCCGGTCCAGATCTAGCCAGACTCGAACTCCGGCAAGGCGGGCGGAGAACTCCGGCGATGACCGGCGGCGAGGAAGGCGGTGGCACGACCAGGAGGAGGCGGCGGGCCGAGCGGGCGCGGTGAAGGAGGAGGCGGCGCGCGGGAGCATGGGGCAGTCGGCAGCGGTGGTCGGTTCCGGCGCGCGAGAAGCTGGGCGGCGGCGACGGGGAGGCGCTATGGCGCGGCGGCTCAGACCTACACGGGCGGATGAGCGGGCGCGCCACGGCCAGGCGGCGGCGGGATCTGGGCCCGCGTGGGCCCGCGACGGGCTCCGCGGGCCGCGGCTGCTGGAGGTCTCCGGCGAGACACGTGGCGGCCCCTGAGTGGCCGGACGGTGATGACGGACATGTCCGGACGCGGGGAATTTTGTCCGGCGGCGCGAGGGAAAGAATTTTAGGGTTCATCCGCGAATTTTCGGGGGAGATGACATATATATAGGTAGAGGGAGCTAGGAGAGTCCAAATGAGGTGTGGTTCTCGGCCACGCGATCGTGATCGAACGACCGAGAAGATGGAGGGGGTTTGGATGGGTTTTGGGCCACTTTGGAGAGGTGTTGGGCTGCAACACACACGAGGCGTTTACGATTCCTCGGTTAACCGTTGGAGTATCAACCGAAGTCCAAATGGCACAAAACTTGACAGGCGGTCTACCGGTAGTGAACGAAGGCCGCTTGGCAAGTCTTGGTCCAATCCGAAAACTTTTAACACCCGCACATGAAAAGAGGCAAAAGGGGACGCCGGAGGACATAGGAGCGCCGGATTGCAAAACGGACAACTGGGAAAATGCTCGGATGCATGAGACGAACATGTATGCAAATGCGATGCACATGTTAACATGATATGAAATGCATGACACGCAAACAACTGACAAGGCAACAACAGCAAAAACTGGAAGACACCTGGCGCAACGGTCTCGGGGTGTTACAACACTCCACCACTACGAGAGGATCTCGTCCCGAGATCTAGAATGGCACCGGAGGGGAAAACGGAAGAGAAAGAGAAGAGGTAAAACTAAGTTGCTTCTTTGACAAACGAGTGAAACCAAAGAACCTTCAAAGGTTAAACCATCTCGAGAAAGGATACAACGGAGATGAATGAAGTTGAAAACACTCCGTTAGAAAATAGGAACAAGGAAGAACCAATTCGGGCAGCACTTCGGTTGAAAAGAGATGCAATTCTTGTTAAGATGCAAAGAACTTGTGCATAGGACACAACACTCCGGTTAAAAGGATAAGCATGAAAAGATCATGATCTTCACAATTCGAGATGATGATTGAAAAGAGCAATATCACAAAGCCTCCGAAAGAAATGAAAGAATGGAATGTAATGGACAGAGGGGAACAAGATCTTGAGAGAGCGTGCTTACAACAAATGCTGGAATGGAGTTGTTCGATTATCAACAACGAAAAGAATAAACTTGATATGGTCTTATGGAATACATCTCAAAATTATGAGGTGACAACCTGCCACTCACAGAAAAAGATTGGATTGATAAGAACAAGGAGACGAGAAACTTATTTCACCGGGAGGATAAATGAAGAACTTGGGTCATTTATAAGCACCATAAATAGCAACAATCCTTAGGGAAGGCTTTAGGTGAAATATAACCCAAGATAACTCCAACAAAGAGGTTGATCGATTTAAAATACCTCATTCTTAACAACATGTGAATCATGAAACATGAACTCAAATTATCAATAATGACATAATACCACCTCCAATGATATGGTAGAAAGAATTGCACTCCAGATTGCAAGATGAAGAATGCTTGAGCTCCTCTGAAAAGAATCTTGATGAAAACTTCGAGAAGGAAATTAAATCCTTTATCACCCAACATGTAGAGCCTCCATGAAGCACTCCGACAACAAAAGGATGATCAAAAGGAAAAGAAGGATGAAAAGAATAAGATTAAAACCTTGAAATGATTAGATGGATCTTCAAGACGAGGAAAGATGAATCCAGTGAAACCGAGAATTTGATGAGCCTCCAGAATAAAGAATTAATCACTTGGATGAAATAAAGAATAAGAATTACGTTATGCGCATCCTTCATCAATTTAGATTGATGACAAGCAACATATTTGGCATACTACTTATTCTCATTGAAAAAGGATTAATTAAGATAGATATGGAGCAAACTTAAGACGGTCTTCAATGAACCACCGGTAGGATTTGGTAACAACAAATGAATTAATACAATAGCAAAGGAAGAGAATTCTTGAACGAACCACCATAAGAATTAAAAAATGAATGAAGTAAAGGGATGAATCACTGGTAAGAATTAGCAAACGAACGAAGATACATGAGAGAGTTTATATACAAGAGAACAAAGAGATCAAGAACTGATTAGAGGATATTTGATAGATGCACCAGTAAGATTTAGAGAACGAGAGCTGAAAGCCGAGAATGAATAATTCTTCTGAAATGATGGGCTCCAGAGGAAAGAAAAGAAAAACAACTCATGAAATGCTCCGGATGGATGAAAAGAATTTCCACAATCAAAACAATTGTGAGAGGATGGCCTCAAACTAGAACCACGAATTTAGAAGAGAATGGAGCAAGGTTTAAGAGAAACTCTTCTTCGGTCTTCAAAATCCAAGAATGATGACGGGAAACACCACCATGAATTGTTGAGGCACTCCAGAATGAAAATTAGAAAGGTTGAACTAATGATGAAAAGAATTTGAAAGATCTTGGTGAAAGACATTTGACTGATGATAATTCATATTTACGTCAAACTTTGAGATGAATTTGAAAAGCTCCGGGAGAATTAGAAGAGTCAGGTAAGATCCTGGAAAAAGACCTGTGGGTTAGGGCCCACTCAAAAGATACACCGTTGAACGATTGCTTGAAAAGGAGATAGCGCCGGTTAAATTAAATGGCTTGAATGAGATAACATCCTCGAAAGAGCTTGAATGAAAACAGAGTGGGAATACGAATCTTCTGAGCTATCTTCGGCACTCCGGAACAAATGTATAGAGGGAGGTGAATGATTAAGAGGTCCACCGGCATGATAAAGCATTTGAACCGAGGAGAGTTTATGATCGACAAAGCTTTAATTGAAACCACCGGAGAAGAAAAGAATGAAGAATAAGGAATTGAAGCTCTGTTAGAATCTTCCTGAGAATCACCGGATAAGAACCTTGACGGAAAGGAATGGAGAGACTTCCCATCAGTAAAAGGGTACTTCAAAAAGAAATATGAGTCCTCGAAGAAACAAAAGGGTGGGAGGGCGGGAAAACAAAGGCAATTTGGGATAGATGAAACAAACAACATGGAGAAGACGAGTTGATCTTGCGGATGTTGAAAAAGATCGGATCCACTTGAAGAGAGACACTTCGGTTCAGAAGAAATTGAGATAGTAAACTCGAAGATCAAGAAGGACTTGTATTCACATAGGAATATGAGAACACCGCTTAGGAAAGGTATGGAATCAACATTTGACTCCGAAGCAACTCGAATACCACCACTGAAAATAAAAACAAAGGATTGGCTTGCAGAATAAGCCGGAACAAACATATGATAGAGATTTCGTCCGAAGTTTTCGTGGTGGGGCCCACACAGGCTTGATCGTACAACACCATCATGTACAAGGCAGTGCACATGACATACGAAGCGTCCCCGAGTCAGCATAGCCAAGGACTCTTTAAGACACAACGAGACCACTGTAAAACCAACCGTGGATAGGCGGACCACTAGACGTCGAACCCCAATCTCATATCATGCATCTGTCGGAAATATATCCTAAGAGCTACTTGAATTCCCACTTATAAACTCCCGAAACTTTCTGGTTATGCAATCAAGTTTTGGGGATACAGGGGAAGCATAATATCTCACCCAAAACTAGCAAATCCTGCATCCAGCTGTATCCATCCTTCAACACATAACCAAGAAACCTTCGGAAATCATTTACCTCAACCTTCGAAAAGAATCTGTTATACGAGTTATGGCAATACTCCCGAACTCCCGCCCCAGTACTGGGTGGCTTCGAGGTTATCTCACCAACAACTTCATAAAAGAGATTTTCGATGTCGGCGAAACTCGGGTATTCTAGAACTGCAACGATAAAATTGTGACGATAACACCTCGGAGCTCAACTCCCCGGGACACTGCCACAACTCCTAAATGTCAAGAGGCACCAAGAACAATGTTCTCGTCACAAAACCTTCGGAACGATTCGAAGATACCCGCGTGATCCTAAAAAAAATTTAGTGAAATTTGAGAAGAGAAGAGTCAAAACTCTACATCAGGAAGCCTCACTAGAGCGACGAAGGGACTGAGGAGTAAAAAGAATCCTACTCTCCGATATATATAATCCTAAAAGACTCAAAACATTTTTCTAGACTCAACAACGCCAATGATTCGATCAAGCAGGGGGCTCCTAAGTCGGGGGAGGCTCTGGTACCAACTTGTAACACCCACGATACGGCTATATCTCCCACGTGTTGGAGCACGACTTAGAGGCATGACCGCATTGTAGGCATGTCGCAAGAGGGGTAATCTTTACACATCCCATGTATTGAATAAGAAAGAGGTACAGAGTTGGCTTATGATCGCCACTTCACACAATACATGAATATAGCATTACAACATCCAGAATACAATCAAGGTCCGACTACGGAACCAAAATAAAAGAAGACCACCCCTAATGCTAGATCCCCGATCGCCCCAACTGGGCTCCACTACTGATCGTCTAGAAAGGAAACGGAACAACATAATGAACACGATCTTCATCGAGCTCCTCCTTGAGCTCGGTTGCGTCACCTGCACGGTATCATCGGCACCTGCAAACTGGTTTGGAAGTAATCTATGAGTCACGGGGACTCAGCAATCTCACACCCTCGCGATCAAGACTATTTAAGCTTATGGGTAGGAAAGGGGGTAGTGAGGTGGAGCTGTAGCAAGCACTAAGCATATATGGTGGCTAACATACGCAAATGAGAGCGAGAAGAGAAGGCAAAGCACGGTCGTGAACTAGAAGTGATCAAGAAGTGATCCTGAAACTACTTACGTTCAAGCATAACTCCAACACCGTGTTCACTTCCCGGACCACGCCGAGAAGAGACCATCATGGCTACACATGCGGTTGATGCATTTTAATTAAGTTAAGTGTCAAGTTCTCTACAACCGGACATTAACAAATTCCCATCTGCCCATAACCGCGGGCACGGCTTTTGAAAGTTCAAAACCCTACAGGGTTGTTCCAACTTAGCCCATAACAAGCTCTCACGGTCAACGAATGATATTCCTTCTCCCAGGAAGATCCGATCAAGCTCGGAATCCCGGTTACAAGACATTTTGACAATGGTAAAACAAGACCAGCAAAGCCACCCGAATGTTCCGATAATTCCCGATAGGACCTGCATATATCTCGTTCTCAGGGCACACCGGATTGTCCAAACTTCCGGTAGGCCAGCCCAGAGTTGCCCCTGGTGGCCACCGGCGGCTGACAAGTTGGACCAACACTCAGAGGAGCATTGGCCCGGGGGGTTTAAAATAAAGATGACCCTTGAGTCTGCAGAACCCAAGGGAAAAAGGCTAGGTGGCAAATGGTAAAACCAATGTTGGGCCTTGCTGGAGGAGTTTTATTCAAGGCGAACTGTCAAGGGGTTCCCATTATAACCCAATCGTGTAAGGAACACAAAATCAAGGAACATAACACCGGTATGACGGAAACTAGGGCGGCAAGAGTGGAACAAAACACCAGGCATAAGGCCGAGCCTTCCACCCTTTACCAAGTATATAGATGCATTAATTAAATAAGATATATTGTGATATCCCAACAAATATCCATGTTCCAACAAGGAACAAACTCCAATCTTCACCTGCAACTAACAACACTATAAGAGGGGATGAGCAAAGCGGTAACATAGCCAAACAATGGTTTTCTAGGAAAAGGTGGCTAAGAGGTTTGACATGGCAATATGGGAGGCATGATATAGCAAGTGGTAGGTATCGCAGCATAGGCATAGCAAAAGAGCGAGCAACTAGCAAGCAAAGATAGAAGTGATTTCGAGAGTATGGTCATGTTGCCTGCAAAGTTCTCCGAGAAGACGAGAGCTTGATCCTCGTAAACATACTCAACGGGTACCTCGAACATGAACTCATCTCCTGGCTCTACCCAAGGCAAGAACACAAGCAAAGGAAATAGTAATCAACCATGTGCAATGCGCAAGCAACATGATGCAAAACATGGCATGATATGCGGGATGTAATATGCAATGCATATGCGTGCTCCGGAAGGAAAAGATTGAATCAGGCCTCAACTTGGCAAACCAAGAGTGCCGCTGGAAAGATGGGATGATTTTGGTCGAAATCAATATAAAGATCACCGGAATCGGATGCACGGTTTGCAAATGGCAAGCAAAATAATAATGGCACAAAGCTGCGATTAACAGCACGATGCCATCTAGAATGCAACAAGAAACTAAGCTACTGCACTCTAACATAGCAACAAAGCACATGGCAGTGATCCACTCAAGATTCTTGACAAAAGATGAACACTGAGCTACGGCTAATTCACACAATAGCAGGCTCAAACAAGCATGGCAAAAGTGCAAAAGATACCAGGTTCACAGACTTAGTGAAAATAACAACATGGCAGGAATTATCATCGGAAGCCATGTTTAGAGCAAGATAACAACATGCTACCGGAACATATCATGGCAAAGCAAGGCATGGCATGAAACTACTGTAAGCATATAACAAAAGTTCCTTACTGACCATAAGCCAAAAAGGATCAGAAGATACAATGGCAACCATGTCAACATAGCAAGTTTCGTTAACAGATTCGGACTTAGCTGAAAACTGGACATGGCAAAAACAGAATTACGTAGGCATGTTTGCGAGCTTGATGCACTCACCACAAGGCATTGCATGACAAACTAAGCATACACCCAGAAAGAAGACATGATCAACTAGCTAACCATGGCAACAACCAACTCATAGCATGCATGGATCAACTACAACAACCTCGGCAAAATTGATTAACATGTAACCAATCTGCCAGGAACATTTTATAGCAAAAGTAGAGCAAGATTGAGTCATGCTAGGGTACTCCATAATTGCAAACAAAGACATGGATGGATAGATCATAAAAATATCTCAAAATCATCCTTATTGAACATGCTCAAAAGAGGCATGGATCACTCTGTAGCAACATGAATACATGGCATAAAAATGATATCAGGGAAAAGACATAGAAGAATTCTAAGTCCCTGAAATCAGCAACATCATGAAAGCTACTTTGCATGCTTGTGCTAGTCACTACATTGATCACAAAAATACATGGCATACACCCCTGTAAAGATGGCAAGGCATATAACAAAACACATGTAGAGCTTATACTCATATGCAACACACATTAATTATGGCAAAAATGACAAATGCTCATAAACTGATAAGAAACAACACCTAACATTACATAGCACCCTTGCAACAGCATTTAGGGCATCAAGATGGACTCAAACAACCATGGTGCAATGGAATGAAATGAATAGCACATCCAGACGAATATTTTGATATCTCATGCACGCAAAACGGAGCAACGGTGATGAAGTTATGATGCGATGAACATGGGCACATGAATCTGGAAACTTTGGGGACTTGGTGGAATTTTACCTCCGCGAAAGTCAACGCGGGACGAGGCGGAGCGGGATGAGGAGATCCGGGACGAGGGGGTCGTTTGGATCGCAGGCTTGGTGGGTCTCATCCAACCCGGTCCAGATCTAGCCAGACTCGAACTCCGGCAAGGCGGGCGGCGAACTCCAGCGATGACCGGCGACGAGGAAGGCGGCGGCACGACCAGGAGGAGGCGGCGGGCCGAGCGGGCGCGGTGAAGGAGGAGGCGGCACGCGGGAGCACGAGGCGATCGGCGGTGGTGGTCGGTGCCGACGCGCGAGGAGCTAGGTGGTGGCGGCGGGCGCGGACGGCGGCGGGGAGGCGCTCCGGCGCGGCGGCGCGGACCTGCACGGGCGGAGGAGCGGCCGTGCCACGGCCAGGCGGCGGCGGGATCTGGGCTCGCGTGGGCCCGCGACGGGCTCCACGGGTCGTGGCGGCTGTAGGTCTCCTACGAGACACGTGGCGGCCCCTGAGTGGCCGGACGGTGACGGCGGACATGTCCGGACGCGGGGAATTTTGTCCGGCGGCGCGAGGGAAAGAATTTTAGGGTTCATCCGCGAATTTTCGGGGGAGAGGACATATATATAGGTAGAGGGAGCTAGGAGAGTCCAAATGAGGTGCGGTTTTCGGCCACGCGATCGTGATCGAATGACCAAGAAGATGGAGGGGGTTTGGATGGGTTTTGGGCCACTTTGGAGAGGTGTTGGGCTGCAACACACACGAGGCCTTTACGGTTCCTCGGTTAACCATTGGAGTATCAAACGAAGTCCAAATGGCACGAAACTTGACAGGCGGTCTACCGGTGGTGAACCAGGCCGCTTGGCAAGTCTCGGTCCAATCCGAGAATGTTTAACACCCGCACATGAAAAAAGGCAAAAGGGGACGCCGGTGGACATAGGAGCGCCGGATTGCAAAACGGACAACGGGGAAAATGCTCGGATGCATGAGACGAATATGTATGCAAATGTGATGCACATGATGACATGATATGAAATGCATGACACGCAAACAACTGACAAGGCAACTACAGCGAAAAACTGGAAGACACCTGGCGCAACGGTCTTGGGGTGTTACAGCTTCCCAGCCGTGATATCTCCGGCTTGACGGAGCTCCTCCTCTGCCGCTCTGATTTTAGAACGGGTTTCCTTGGCTGCCTTCTCGGCTCTCTTCAGGGCAGCCGCTCTCACTTGGTTTTCCTTTTCAAGAAGCTCATATCGGCCGGCGGCATGTTTCAGCTCAACAGCCATCTTGGCTATTTCCTCTTCGCTCTTGTGATGAGCAGCCTGTTCGACTATTAAGTCTTCTGCCGCCTTTAGGGCGGCCGCATCACTCCTCCTGGCTTGTTCCTTGGCTCGGGCAAGTTCTGTCCGAAGGGTCTCCATGGCGGCAGCTCCATCTGCAGTCACAACATATTATAGATACTAGCATCATGCTCCTCTTAATATTTGTTGACCACTCGAAAATACATACCCTGTGCCTCGTCAAGCCGCTTGTTCACAAGTGCAATGTCGGCATCTGCCGCATCAAGTTGCCGGTTCAAACTAGCAAACTCAGCAGTCCGGCCAGCCACCGGTGTCGGATGTGGGGTTCCGGCAAACCCTTAAGGTTTGAACACTGGGGTGCGTGCGGAGTCTTTCCCTCCTACCAATCTACGCCCTAGCTCACTAAGATCTCGCAAACAAACTCGACGCACTCGCAACACAGAAAGACACAAGATGTATACTGGTTCGGGCCATCGTTGTGGTGTAATCCCCAACTCTAGTGTGGTGGTGGTGGATTGCCTCTAGGGCTGATGATGAACAGTACAAGGGAAGAACAGACTCCTGAGGTTGAGGTGTTCTTGAGCTCGGTGAGCTTGTGTGTGTGAGGATAGTCTGAATGATCCGTCCTCTTCCTCTCTTTTTTCCGTCTCCGTCTTTTTCCACTATGGTGGTAGCTCTACTTATATAGGCCCTGGTCCTCTTCCCAAATATTGAGCGGGAAGGGAGCCAACAATGGCGGGCCAATTTGAAGGGGGGTAGCTAGTACAAGCTATCCTGACAAAAGTGGTCTTCGCCTACAAAAGACTCTATGGTGACGCCGTCTTGGGCTCCATGATGACCTCCGTCTTGCCATCCTATTGGTCTCGGTCTCGTTGCACCAATATAGTAACCTTTGCCTGATGCCTCGGTACTCTTCGCCTGCGCTGGCCTCCTTAGCACCAAAGAGGAAACAAGGACGATGCGCTCACTGGCGCCCGCCTGGTGTCGTGCGTCACGGCTCACGTCATGAGGGTCTCGTGAGGTTTTCCCCGCCTTGATATCTCCGCTCCTCGTGAGGTTGCCTGGCTAGGCCACTCCAGAGGAGGTCTTGCGTCGTCCACCTCGCAAGGCTTGGACCCTCGCGAGGGTCCTGGGTGCATCATTGGTGAAGGTGGGCTGTACGGCCTGCTGGCTCAGCCACGCCGCGGGCCGCAGGCAGGCAAGTCCGGGGACCCCCTTTCCCAGGACGCCGACAACCGGACCGTTAGCCGTTTGCACATGAAAGCAGCGTGATTATTTACCTGGGACTATGATCCTCTTTTTGCTGCCCCTGGACAACAACCAGAGTCTCAGGGGCTATTGTCCGTATAGAGCACACCTAGCATGTGCGGTACTGTCAATTGTTTTTATATATTACTTTGTGTACCTCAAAGCCTCTTAGCAGGCTCGTAAAAGCTTCATGCAACCCACTTGTGGCGGATGAGATCCCCTCAATCACCGTACTCATTAAAGTACGATGCTCCTCTGAAATAGCCGCTTTCTTCAAAAGGCTCATCAGTGCGTCCGGTTGCCCACCGGACAGTCCCGGACTCTTTTTGTTGCTCTCCACAGGAGGCAAATATTCCGGACTGCGGGTGGCCGAGGGGTTACGTTCTAGCCTTGGCGGATCAGGAGAAACCCTCTATGATGACACCTCAGGGTCATCCATCCCAGGAGGCGGGGAGGCAGGGGGAGGCATTTCTCTCTCCATCATCTCCGAAAGAAGATCCCCCGAAGACGAACTCTGCTGAGAAGGGCTATGAGATGGACTGCAAGATATATGTCTCGGTTATTGTCCTCGGAGATAGAGCAGGATATATTTGCCAAAAGTACTCTTGATTCACTTGCAGCTCGATGGAGGGCTGGCCCCTTGCGGGCACTGTGTGGTAAGGACGCCCTCCGGGGAGGTGCCTCCTGACGAAGATTTCTTCCCTTGTTTGGAACCTTTCGTTTCCAAGTCGTCAGAGACAGTCCTTTTCCTTCCTTGGGGGGAGGGGATCCTAGATTCTTATCCCCGATCATCCTCCTTCGTGGAGACACTAATTCCCCCGGTTTGGACGAGTAATGCGTGAGGCCCACTTTCGGCTTCTTTATCCCGCCCTTTATCTTCCCCTGATGGCACTTGATAAAGTGCGTGCTTGAGCATCCTGGCTAGTACAGGATCTGGTGAGCCTTCGGGAAGGGGGGCCGAACACCTGATCATCTTCGCCTTTCCTATCCAGTCCTGACCAAGATCGATTTTTTCAGAATGATGTTCTAACAAATAAAAAGACAGCATGTTCGGCCGCAGAATTACTCACCTGGGTATCTGGACGGTTGCAGTTGAGACCCGCATCCTCTGCGGTGTCCGGACACTTTATTCGTGATCCGAAGAACAATCCATACATCTCTTCAAGCGTCATGCCGAAGAACTGCTGAATAGCTCGCGGTCCTTCCGGTTTGAACTTGCACATATGGAGAGATCGACATTGGCATGGCAGGACCCGACGAACTAGCATAACTTGCATTACTTTGACGGGACCGACATCCCTCTTGAGGAGATCTCTGATGCGACTTTGCAATGTCGGCACGTCATTAACTGCCCCCCAGTCTAGCCCCTTGTTGACCCATGAAGCCTGTTGTGGTGGGGGCGAACGGAAGGTGGGGGGAGCCACCCACTTAGTACTTCGGGGAGTTGTGATGTAAAACCACTCCCGCTGTCATAAGTTAGATATCTCCGGGAAGGAACCCTTTGGCCATGGGGCATCGACGCCTTTGCTTATTGTGGCACCTCTGCATTCTGCGTGTCGCCCATTGAGCATCTTCGGCTTCACATTGAAGGTCTTGAGCCATAGGCCGAAGTGTGGGGTGATGCGGAGGAAGGCCTCACATACGACGATAAACGACGAGATGTGAAGAATGGAATCCGGAGCTAGATCGTGGAAGTCGAGCCCATAATAGAACATGAGCCCTCTGACGAAGGGATCAAGACTAAAGCCTAGCCCTCGGAGGAAGTGGGAAACAAATACGACACTCTCGTTGGGTTCGGGAGTGGGGATGACCTGTCCTCGGGCTGGCAGCCTGTGCGAAATTTCGGCGGTTAGATACCTGCCAACCCTTAGCTTCTTGATGTCCTCCTCTGTGACAGAGGAAGCCATCCACCGGCCCTGAAGGTTGGATCCAGACATGATTGAAGGTCCAAAGCACTCCGCCTGAGCCTTGGGTGTTGGAACTCAGGGTGGGGAAAGTGAGGGATTGAGCACGATAAGAAAAGGACAGGCTTTGGCCCCTTTATAAAGAGGGCGAATATGAAGCGTCCTCCGCGTGGCCGTTTAGAACTTGCCTAAAATCGAGGAGTCGTACTAACGAGCACGATTGGGTTACCCACACCTGTATTGATGAGAATCCCGTGATAAGGGGACACGATCTCTGCTTCGACAAGACGTGCCAATAAAACCACCTCGCAACACGTGCAGTGGCTGGTTGGGAAAAATGGTTCGAATAATGATCGAGGCCAGGGCGTGATGTCACGTTGTCAGCAGATTAGATTTGTGGAAATATTATACTCTCTACGGTGGTATGTGGAATTTGTTTTGCAGAGTCGGACACTATCCTTGTGTTCAAAATCTTCTATGGAGTATTCGGAGGAGGGACCCACCTTGCAATGCCGAAGACAATCTGCACGCCGGACTCATCATCATCGAATCTTGGTTCAGGGGCTACTGAGGGAGTCCTGGATTAGCGGGTCCTCGGACAGCCAGACTATATCCCTTGGCCGGACTGTTCGACTATGAAGATACAAGATTGAAGACTTCATCCCGTGTCCGGGTAGGACTCTCCTTTGCGTGGAAGGCAAGCTTGGCCGTTCGGATATGTAGATCTCCTACCTTGTAACTGACTCTGTGCAACCCTAGCTCCCTCTGGTGTCTATATAAACCGGAGGGTTTAGTCCGTAGGACAACAACAATCATACCATAGGCTAGCTTCTAGGGTTTAGCCTCTCCGATCTCGTGGTAGGTCAACTCTTGTAATACTCATATCATCAAGATTAATCAAGCGGGAAGTAGGGTATTACCTGCATCGAGAGGGCCCGAACCTGGGTAAACATTGTGTCTCCCGCCTCCTGTTACCATCCGCCTTAGACGCACAGTTCGGGACCCCCTACCCGAGATCCGCCGGTTTTGACACCGACAAAGGCCTCAATCTACACTTCCACCAAGAGAAATTCGATTCCCCCCACTAATCCCTTGTGGATCTTGTTACTCTTGTGTGTTTGAGCACCCTAGACGGTTGATGTCACCGCGGAGCCATATTCCATTGTGGTGAAGCTTCGTGGTGTTGTTGGGATCCTCCGATTAAGTTGTGGAGATTTCCCCAACCTTGTTTGTAAAGGTCCGGTCGCCGCCTCTAAGGGCACCAATAGTGGAATCACGGCATATCGCATTGTGTGAGGGCATGAGGAGAATACGGTGACCCTAGTGGCTTCTTGGGGAGCATGTGCCTCCACACAGCTCCAACGGAGATGTACTTCCCCTCAAAAGGAAGGAACTTCGGTAACACATCCTCGTCTTCACCGGCTCCACTCTTGGTTATCTTGTACCTTTACTTGTGCAAGCTTATTTGTGTTAGTTCCTTTGCTTGCTTGTGTGCTTGTTGTTGTTGCATCATATAGGTTGCTCACCTAGTTGCATATCAAGACGACCTACTTTGATGCAAAGTTTAATTTGGTAAAGAAAAGCTAAAAATTGTTAGTTGCCTATTCACCCCCCCCCCTCTAGTCAACTATATCGATCCTTTCATCTGCAACATTCAGATCCATATGTATCTTGCCAATCTCTATGTATCCCTCCTTGACCTGATCGCGAATGGAATTGAAGCGTCTCTTGATGTGCTTGGTTCTCTTGTGAAATCTGGATTCCTTTGCCAAGGCAATTGCACCAGTATTGTCACAAAAGATTTTCATTGGACCCGATGCACTAGGTATGACACCTAGATCGGATATGAACTCCTTCATCCAGACTCCTTCATTTGCTGCTTCCGAAGCAGCTATGTACTCCGCTTCACATGTAGATCCCGCCACAACGCTCTGCTTGGAACTGCACCAACTGGTAGTTCCACCATTTAATGAAAATATGAATCGGGTTTGTGACTTAGAGTCATCCAGATCAGTGTCAAAGCTTGCATTGACGTAACCGTTTACGATGAGCTCTTTGTCACCTCCATAAACGAGAAACATATCCTCAGTCCTTTTCGGGTATTTCAGGATGTTCTTGACCGTTGTCCAGTGATCCACTCTTGGATTACTTTGGTACCTCCCTGCTAAACTGATATCAAGGCACACATTAGGTCTGGTACACAGCATTGCATACATGATAGAGCATATGGCTGAAGCATAGGGAACACCTTTCATTTCCTCTCTATCTTCTACAGTGGTCGGGCATTGAGTCTGACTCAACTTCACGCCTTGTAACACAGGCAAGAACCCTTTCTTTGCTTGATCCATTTTGAACTTCTTCAAAACTTTATCAAGGTATTTGCTTTGTGAAAGTCCAATTAAGCGTCTTGATATATCTCTATAGATCTTGATGCCTAATATATAAGCAGCTTCACCAAGGTCTTTCATTGAAAAATTCTTATTCAAGTATCCTTTTATGCTATTCAAAAATTCAGTATCATTTCTGATCAACAATATGTCATCTACATATAATATCGGAAATGCTACAGAGCTCCCACTCACTTTCTTGTAAATACAAGCTTCTCCAAAAGTCTGTATAAAACCATATGCTTTGATCACACTATCAAAGCGTATATTCCAACTCCGAGAGGCTTGCACCAGTCCATAAATGGATCGCTGGAGCTTGCACACTTTGTTAGCACCTTTTGGATTGACAAAACCTTCTGGTTGCATCATATACAACTCTTCTTTAAGATATCCATTAAGGAATGCAGTCTTGACATCCATTTGCCAAATTTCATAATCATAAAATGTGGCAATTGCTAACATGATTCGGACGGACTTGAGCATCGCTACGGGTGAGAAGGTCTCATTGTAGTCAACTCCTTGAACTTGTCAAAAACCTTTTGCAACAAGTCGAGCTTTGCAGACAGTAACATTACCGTCAGCGTCACTCTTCTTCTTGAAGATCCATTTATTCCCTATGGCCTGCCGATCATCGGGCAAGTCAACCAAAGTCCACACTTTGTTCTCATACATGGATCCCATCTCAGATTTCATTGCCTCAAGCCATTTTGCGGAATCTGGGCTCATCATCGCTTTCTCATAGTTCATAGGTTCGTCATGGTCAAGTAACATGACTTCCAAAACAGGATTACCGTACCACTCTGGTGCGGATCTTACTTTGGTTGACCTACAAGCTTCGGTAGTAACTTGATCAGAAGTTTCATTGATCAACATCATTAGCTTCCTCACTTACTGGTGTAGGAATCACTGGAACTGATTTTAGTGATGAACTACTCTCCAATAAGAGATCAGGTATAGTTACCTCATCAAGTTCTACTTTCCTCCCACTCACTTCTTTTGAGAGAAACTCCTTCTCTAGAAAGGATCCATTCTTAGCAACGAATATCTTGCCTTCAGATCTGTGATAGAAGGTGTACCCAACAGTTTCCTTTGGGTATCCTATGAAGACACATTTCTCCGATTTGGGTTCGAGCTTATCAGATTGAAGCTTTTCACATAAGAATCACAGCCCCAAACTTTAAAAAATGACAACTTGGGTTTCTTGCCAAACCACAGTTCATAAGGTGTCATCTCAACGGATTTTGATGGTGCCCTATTTAACGTGAATGCAGCCGTCCCTAAAGCATAACCCCAAAACGATAGTAGCAAATCAGTGAGAGACATCATAGATCGCACCATATCTAATAAAGTGCGGTGACGACGTTCGGATACACCATTATGTTGTGGTGTTCCAGTTGGCATGAGTTGCGAAACTATTCCACATTGCTTCAGATGAAGTCCAAACTCATAACTCAAATATTCACCTCCACGATCAGATCGCAGAAACTTGATTTTCTTGTTATGATGATTTTCTACTTCACTCTGAAATTCTTTGAACTTTTCAAATGTTTCAAACTTATGTTTCATTAAGTAAATATACCCATATCTACTTAAATCATCTATGAAGGTGAGAAAATAACAATATTCGCTGCGAGCCTCAATGTTCATTGGACCACATACATCAGTATGTATGATTTCCAATAACTCTATTGCTCGCTCCATTGTTCCGGAGAACGGATTTTTAGTCATCTTGCCCACGAGGCGTGCTTTGCAAGTACCAAGTGATTCATAATCAAGTGATTCCAGAAGTCCATCAGAATGGAGTTTCTTCATGCGCTTTACACCAATATGACCCAAACGGCAGTGCCACAAATAAGTTGCACTATCATTATCAACTCTGCATCGTTTGGCTTCAATACTATGAACATGTGTATCACTACTATCAAGATTTAGTAAAAATAGACCACTCATCAAGGGTGCATGACCATAAAAGATATTACTGGAGGAGGAGAGGGGTCTCGAGCGACCTGCTCTGCTAGGGTTCCTACCCTCGCCGCCGTCGCCCCTACCTAGCCTCCCCGCCGCCGCTGGCCGCCGGGCGCGCGCCTCCCGGCCCGCCCCGCTCTCCCCTCTCCCCCTCTCCTCCCCTCCCATCCCGCGGCGCGCCCGCGCGCGCCCGGGGGGCTCCCTGTGGCCGCGGACCTCGGCCCGGCCTTCCTCCCCTTCCCCCCGCCATCGCTGGTGAGCTCCGTCGTTCAAAGCCCGAGGGGCACGACGGCGACGGGGCCCTCCTTCCCTGTCCGCTTGTGGGCCCCGGCGTGGGGCGGCTCCTTCGAGCGGCTGCGCTGGATGTCCGCGGGATCCAGCGGCGCGGTGGTGGTTTCGCGGGGCGGCAGGGCGGCCTGCTGGTAGCGGCGCTCCGACGACCTTCGTTCTGCGTGCGGGACGGCTGCGGTGCTCCTGTCTCGGGAGGTGGCGCGTGACTGGTCTCTTGCCGAATCCGGGCGGATCTGGCTTTGGGGGCCGGCCGGCGGCGCCTGGCTCCGGTGGTGCGTGCTCGGCGGCTCCGGCGCTTGGAGCTCGCCGGGCGACGCGGGTAGGGCAGTGGCCGGGCGTGGCCGCTACTCCGGCCTTGGGCGGCGGCATGGGTAGGTCTCGGTGGTGGCCTACCGGTGTCGTGGTGGCTTCACAATGGCTCGATGGATCTGCCCGCAGCAATGGCCGACTTCTCTGGCGTCGGTTTGTCTGCGTTCGTGCCGTCTCGACCTTCACCCCATCTCCTCGTTACCCGGGCGCTACCCCATCAATGGGCTGGTCCTCTCCCAGCTGCGGTCCACCGCTCGTCTCGCGCCCGATGCCGCGGGACCGAGCTCGTCTCGCGCACGATGCACCAGGACCGAGCTCGTCTCGCGCACGGTGCAGCAGGACTGACCTCGTCCCCCTCTCGTTGCTGCAGGACCGAGCTCGTCTCGCGCTTGGGGCAGCAGGATGGGTCGGTGGATGCCAGTCTGGCCGACCTATTGGGTCTCGACGCTAGGGGTTGCCCAGGGGCACGAAAGGTGGGACCTTTCCGCTTGTCCCTTTCATTGGGGTGCGGCGGGTCTCGGGTGAGGTGGTGTCAAGGTCTTGGATGTTGGGGCAGCGGCCCTGGTGGTGGTTGCGCGGTGCTCTTGGGCAGAGCCCGTGCCTTGGTGCTGCCCGGTCACCATGGTCGTGTGGGCGGCATGGTTGCGTTCTGTGGCAGTGAATGTTGGTCGAGGTGAAAACCTGCTCTATCTTCGAACGGACCGGCGGCGGCGAAGATCGTTCCCTTCTTGAAGGCGTCGTCGCGGCTCTCATTACCCGTCATGCAACTCTGGGGGTAACTCTGATCCTTGGATCGGGAGGTGGCAACGCTCCGGCGTCGTACCCTTCCTGAAGGCACCTCCTTGGAGCGCATGGTTCGTCATATGTCGCTTCATCTATTCAGGGCGGTAGTGCTAGGAGTGGTGTTGCTACGCTCAGCGCCTATGTATCCTGTCCTTAGTGTGTGCGTGTGTTGCGGTGGCATAGCGTGTGTTTGTACTGAATGCTTGTGGTTTGATGCTTTATATATAAAGCGGGGCGAAAGCCTTTTTCGGTAAAAGATATTACTCATATAAATAGAACAACCATTATTCTCTGATTTAAAAGAATAACCGTCTCGCATCAAACAAGATCCAAATATAATGTTCATGCTCAACGCTGGCACCAAATAACAATTATTTAGGTCTAAAACTAATCCCGAAGGTAGATGTAGAGGTAGCATGCCGACGGCAATCACATTGACTTTGGAACCATTTCCCACGCGCATCGTCACCTCGTACTTAGCCAATCTTCACTTAATCCATAGCCCCTGTTTCGAGTTGCAAATATTAGCAACTGAACCAGTATCAAATACCCATGCACTACTGCGAGCATTAGTAAGGTACACATCAATAACATGTATATCAAATATACATTTCACTTTTCCATCCTTCTTCTCCGCCAAATACTTGGGGCAGTTCTGCTTCTAGTGACCAGTCCCTTTGCAGTAGAAGCACTCAGTCTCAGGCTTAGGTCCAGACTTGGGTTTCTTCACTTGAGCAGCAACTGGCTTGTTGTTCTTCTTGAAGTTCCCCTTCTTCCCTTTACCCTTTTTCTTGAAACTGGTGGTCTTGTTGACCATCAACACTTGATGCTCTTTCTTGATTTCTACCTCCGCAGCCTTTAGCATTGTGAAGAGCTCAGGAATCGTCTTATCCATCCCTTGCATATTATAGTTCATCACAAAGCTCTTGTAGCTTGGTGGCAGTGATTTAAGAACTCTGTCAATGACACTATCATCAGGAAGATTAACTCCCAGTTGAGTCAAGTGGTTGTGGTACCCAGACATTCTGAGTATATGTTCACTGACAGAACTATTCTCCTCCATCTTGCAGCGGTAGAACTTATTGGAGACTTCATATCTCTCAATCTAGGCATTTGCTTGAAATATTAACTTCAACTCCTGAAACATCTCATATGCTCCATGACGTTCAAAACGTCATTGAAGTCCCGGTTCTAAGCCGTAAAGCATGGCACACTGAACTATCGAGTAGTCATCAGCCTTGCTCTGCCAGGTGTTCATAACATCTGCCGTTGCTCCTGCAGCGGGTTTGTCACCTAGCGGTGCTTCCAGGATGTAATTCTTTTGTGCAGCAATGAGGATAGTCCTCAAGTTATGGACCCAGTCCGTGTAGTTGCTACCATCATCTTTCAACTTAGCTTTCTCTAGGAACGCATTAAAATTCAACGGAACAATAGCACGGGACATCTATCTACAACAACGTAGACATGCAAAATACTATCAGGTACTAAGTTCATGATAAATTAAAGTTCAATTAATCAAATTACTTAAGAACTCCCACTTAGATAGACATCTCTCTAATCATCTAAGTGATCACGTGATCCATATCAACTAAACCATGTCTGATCATCACGTGAGATGGAGTAGTTTTCAATGGTGAACATCACTATGTTGATCATATCTACTATATGATTCATGCTCGACCTTTCAGTCTCCAGTGTTCCGAGGCCATATCTGCATATGCTAGGCTCGTCAAGTTTAACCCGAGTATTCCGCGTGTGCAAAACTGGCTTGCACCTATTATATGTGAACGTAGAGCTTATCACACCTGATCATCATGTGGTGTCTCGGCATGATGAACTGTAGCAACGGTGCATACTAAGGGAGAACACTTATACCTTGAAATTTAGTGAGAGACCATCTTATAATGCTACCGCCGAACTAATCAAAATAAGATGCATAAAGGATAAACATCACATGCAATCAATATAAGTGATATGATATGGCCATCATCATATTGTACCTTTGATCTCCATCTCCAAAGCACCGTCATGATCACCATCGTCACCGACTTGACACCTTGATCTCCATCGAAGCATCGTTGTCGTCTCGCCAACTATTGCTTCTGTGACTATCGCTACCGCTTAGTGATAAAGTAAAGCAATTACATGGCGATTGCATTTTGTACAATAAAGTGACAACCATATGGATCCTGCCAGTTGCCGATAACTGTGTTACAAAACATGATCATCTCATACAATAAAATTTAGCATCATGTCTTGACCATATCACATCACAACATGCCCTACAAAAACAAGTTAGACATCCTTGATACGTCTCCGTCGTATCTACTTTTACAAACACTTTTGCCCTTGTTTTGGACTCTAACTTGCATGATTTGAATGGAACTAACCCAGACTGACGCTGTTTTCAGAAGAATTGCCATGGTTTTATTTATGTGCAGAAACAAAAGTTCTTGGAATGACCTGAAACTTCACGGGACGTCTTTTTGGAAATAATAAAAAATCCTTGCAAAAGATGAAGACCAGGGGGCCCACACCCTAGCCACGAGGGTGGGGGCGCGCCTGCCCCCCTGGGCGCGCCCCCTACCTCGTGGGCCCCCTGGAGCTCCTCCGACCTCAACTCCAACTCTATATATTTTCTTTCGGGGAGAAAAAAATAGAGAATAAGGATTCATCGCGTTTTACGATACGGAGCCGCCGCCAAGCCCTCAAACCTCTCGGGAGGGCTGATTTGGAGTCTGTTCGGGGCTCCGGAGAGGGGAATCCGTCACCATAGTCATCATCAACCATCCTCCATCACCCATTTCATGATGCTCACCACCGTGCATGAGTAATTCCATCGTAGGCTTGCTGGACGGTGATGGGTTGGATGATATTTATCATGTAATCGAGTTAGTTTTGTTAGGGTTTGATCCCTAGTATCCACTATGTTCTGAGATTGATGTTGCTATGACTTTGCTATGCTTAATGCTTGTCACTAGGGCCCGAGTGCCATGATTTCAGATCTGAACCTATTATGTTTTGATGAATATTTGTGAGTTCTTGATCCTATCTTGCAAGTCTATAGTCACCTAATATGTGTTATGATCCGGCAACCCCGAAGTGACAATAATCGGGACCACTCCCGGTGATGACCGTAGTTTGAGGAGTTCATGTATTCACTACGTGTTAATGCTTTGGTCCGGTACTCTATTAAAAGGGGGCCTTAATATCCCTTAGTTTCACTAGGACCCCGTTGCCACAGGAGGGTAGGACAAAAGATGTCATGCAAGTTCTTTTCCATAAGCACGTATGACTATATTCGGAATACATGCCTACATTACATTGATGAATTGGAGCTAGTTCTGTGTCCCCTAGGTTATGACTGTTACATGATGAACCGCATCCGGCATAAGTCTCTATCACTGATCCATTGCCTACGAGCTTTCCATATATTGTTCTTCGCTTATTTACTTTTCCGTTGCTATTGTTACCATCACTAGAAAGTACCAAAAACATTACTTTTGCTACCGTTACTTTTGCTATCGCTGCCACTACTATCATATTACTTTGCTACTAAATACTTTGCTGCAGATATTAGGTTTCCAGGTGCAGTTGAATTGACAACTCAGCTGCTAATACTTGAGAATATTCTTTGGCTTCCCTTGTGTCGAATCAATAAACTTGGGTTGAATACTCTACCCTCGAAAACTGTTGCGATCCCCTATACTTGTGGGTTATCAAGACTATTTTCTGGCGCTGTTGCCGGGGGGCATAGCTCTATTCTTTGAGTCACTTGGGATTTATATCTGCTTATCATTATGAAGAACTTGAGAGATCCAAAAACCAAGATTTATCCCTCAACTACGAGGGGAGGTATGGAACTGCCATCTAGCTCTGCACTTGATTCACCTTCTGTTTTGAGTAAGCTTGCGACACCTAAACCTGCTTCTGCTATTCATTCTGATATGTCGCATGTTATTGATGATGCCACTTCTGCTATGCATGATACTTATGATGAAACTACTTCTATGCTTGATACTACTATGCCACTTGGTGAATTTCTTGATGAACAACTTGCTAGGGTTAGAGAGAATGAAATTATTGAAACTAATAATATTGATGAAAGTGATGATGAAGACTCTCCCCCTAATAAATATGAATTGCATGTTGTTCCTGAGGGTTATGTTCTGGATGAAGAATCTGCTAGAGCTATTTTAGCTTGCAATGATAGATATGATCTAAAGAGGTTATTAGCTAAATGGAACCGGCAATCCCTTCATGTTAGAATGAAACCTGACCCTGCTTTTTGTTAGGACCAGGTTTTTGGGATATTGATATCCTAGAAAATGGCCCTTGTGCTCACCAGTCCCAAGATTACTGTTAGCTAATGAGACACCAACTTGATACAGAAACTCCAAGCAAAATACAAAATGTGTAGTACAAGACCATTCCTGCCTATGAGTACAACAAATGGTTTCTAGTGGTTGATGGCGGAAGCGGTTTGCGGATCATCAGCGTCTATGGGACTCCATTTCCCACAGGAACAGCTGACCTGGATAACTCCTATCTTCACGAGGCTGCTATCACCATTTGCGTGGGTTCCGGGGTTGTCATCGCGACACTCCTCTCCACGCAAGAAATCTGGCCAAGACAATAGCCAGGGGCAAGCCAGTGAGTACTTTTGAATGTACTCGCAAACATTATGAACACAGGTATAATATAACAATTGATAATCATGCTCTGATATATTTCATGATCACAACGTCAGTCACGAAATGAAAATCCATGATGCACGCAAGCGGGTTGTTCACATACAACATGATTATGTAATAAGGGAGTAGAAAAAGGATGCACCGATCGGGTGTCTGAAGCGACGCCTCAAAAGGTTAATAATATAAAGCATGCCTCAGTCGGGCGTCTGAGCGACGTCACATACAGGGCTTATAAACGAAATAAGCAGCAAACCTGCCACAGTCGGGCATCTGTGCAACACCACATAAAGGGCATATAAGGTAAGTAAATAACAAGCATGCCATAGTCGGGCATCTCAGTGACACCACATAAAGGGCTTATAAAATAAGTAAATAACCAACATGCCACAGTCGGGCATCTCAGCGACACCACATAAAGGGCTTATATGAGAGTAATCATAGTGAATATCCAGGAGGTAGAACCGTCCCAGGGATGCTCAATAATTCAAATAATGTAAATGGTTAGTTCATAATAATAATAAGCATAGTCATCACGAGTCACAAGTCATGATCCATGTTCTGGTTTAGCAATTGTTCCTCCGAAGACCGACACTAAGACCGACACTTGACCCATCCCAGACTGTAGTCCTTAACCATGGACACGGCTATTCGAATAGATATAATCTCTGTAGAGGGGGTACTCTTTACCCACGAGTAACGGATTCCCTTAGTCCATCGGGACTAATTCCGTCTACGATCTTTTAATTGAAAACACACCTGACTGCACACACCAGCCTAACTTACCGGTGTCTGGAATCACCCACGACACCCGTTAAGCGAAACTCTAAGTGGGGAGGCTACAACCTCGACTAGCATGGGATCACAAAATTTATAATGCGCGCAAACTAGGGGAGCTACCCCCTTCGGCTCCAACCAAAACACCCATGCCCCCGGACCAGGTGGCATGCCTACCGGATGCAGCTGGTATCTTCCACCATGGCCTCTCTGTACGGTGTGTGCTAGGAAGGGGTTGACAACTGACTGAACCATACCCTGCCTATGGCAGGGACAGGTGGTAGTACGAGACAAGTATGGGGGTTACTGGAACAAGACTCGGTCTATGGTCGACTTAGGAGGTTAAAGCATTTCCTGCATGATAAGCATAAGAATTATATCTCTCACCAATCAGACGGAACCACCACTCCTCATACCTCACCATGCCTTACCGGACACACCCGTCCCGACGAAGAACTAGGGACAAGCTCGTGTCTACCCAAGACAGAGGCTTTCCCGGGATCCTTCCGGTGGGCATGAAAGGCATACGAGGGTGATTACTATCACAAGCATATCAAATTTTAACCGCAAGAAATCTTAATTTGCGAACTCATGAGTATAATCATATCGTCACATAGAATAACGAATACTTCGTGTCAAGATGGTGTTGTAACCGTATCAAACAACACACAACAAATATTATGCCAGAGTTCAGAATGCTTGCCTTCAAGAGTATGCAAGTTGGGGGTGCACTTTTTGAAAGTTGTTTCCCTCTCCAAAATCCTATTTAAGAGAAATTCAAATTAACATATAGTTTCAAAACAGTACAAAAAAGTTGTTTGAAATTTTTTCAAATAAACATGAAAATAAACTAGACAAAATTTGAGAAACAATAGAAAAAGAATCAAATCAATTGGACTTATATTTAAAAAGTTATAGCCAGTCAAAGTTTAGTCAAAACTCTGTTTTTAAATAAAACAGAAAAAGAAAACGTTTTGAATAAGGATACGTTTTCGAGACGGAGGAGACGTACTTCTGGGTTTACGCCTCCACTTAAATAAGCGCGGGCTGGCTCGGGGTCACTGACAGTGGGTCCATGGGGCCCACTGGTCAGGTTTGACTAGTCGCCCGCGCCTCCCTCTCCTCCGGCCGAGCAGAGGCGGGGCTCCGACGATCGCCGTCGATGAACGGCGGCTTCCCACGGCATTTCGAGTGCAAGGATGGATCCGCCAGTCCAGGGCGGTCCTCTTAGTGGTCGACAGGCTGGCGGGGGCGAAGAGAGTCGCCGGTGGTGAGCTCTACAGCGGACGACGTCTCGGGAGGATTTGGGGTTTTGAGCTACGGTGGTTCTTGATCGCGTTTGAGAGGTGGAGTGGCTCCGCAAGGTTCAGGGGAGTTGAACGGTGGCCCGGGTGGACGGGGGAGGTCCCGCTTGTGATGAATTGAACCGAAGCATGGCGGCGGCCGAACTGGCCGGAGATGAGGAAGACGGCCTCCCTCTGTCGATGGCTGGCTATGGGAGTGCTAGGGGAATGGTACGAGGTTACCTGAGGGTCTGGACGAGCTCGGGGCTCCTTTTTATAGCGTGACTAGGTCGGTTCCGCGGCGGTCGTGGATAGGATCAACGGCGGCAGTGGATAGGAACGGCGAACCGCTATTCTGTAGCTTGTAGCGCGACATGTCGAGGCTAGGGATGGCGGCAGAGGCTAGCAAATGAACGAGCACTGCTTCAGGGGCGAGTTGGCGAGCGAGAGTGGCTCGGGCGGCGCCGTCCATGGCAGGAGCCTGCTGTGGCCAGCCGCTAGCTGCCATGGCCAATCTGACGGCGGCGCTGTGGGGCTCCAGGGATGACCTGGAGGGTTTTGGCGAGTGGATGAGAACGGGCGTGGCTCTGCAGGCGAGCAAGGGCCAGGGCACGGGGTGAAGAAACGCGGCGGCTCGGTTGCGCGCACGCGTGCAAAACGTGCGCTCTAGGCGCACCCTGAGCATGCACGCCAGGTGCTCGACGCAATGCCAACGCGTTCTAGGCCTCTCTGATGCCCCTGCAACTAAACAGAACTAGGATAATGATCATGAGGGAGCTAATAGACATGCTGGTAAGGTCATTAGAGCAACTTCCTAATGCAAGTCTAAAAGCATGCCAAAACTGGCCATGCTCCTAACCTGCTTGATGAAATGCCAAGGGCATCTAGGCATATCTACTGATGGCCAAAAACTCTAGATCATATCCTCTTTAGATGACTAAGAGGGTGACAAGGTTAGTTTGTTAAAAACAAAAACTTGTTAGTGCAAGTTTTTGAGAAAACCAAATCTGGACAGAAAGAAAAGGGCATTATTGCATGAACTTAAAATCCTCCAATGGGCCTAATCTCCTGAACTTAAGGGTTTGGTAGAGTGGTATCTAAGCAGGAGAAAGATCATGGGCACTAGAGCAAAATAAACTAGGGTTGCAGTAGAAAATGCCAAACTGGACCAGAGAGCAAAAGAGGATGTTTTGCTCACATTTTTCAAAGAACATCAATGGATTTTTGCACAAAGTTGAATTATACATTACTACTAACATCCCCTAATTTTGGTGGAATTTTTAAAGAAATATTTAAATAGGTTGTAGTGCAATTTTACAAACTGGATCAGATTTGAAAATCTGTGGTAGAGCTCAAAATTTCCAATGGACTAAAAGAGAATTTTGCATAAAAGTGATGTGGGAGCATCCCATGACATCTCCAAATCTTGGTGAAACTTATAACTAATTTTACCAAAGGGTTGTAGTGCAAAAGAGGCTCCAAAACTTATGCAAAAAAATCATTTCTAAAGAAATAAAGCTCAGGGAAAAATAATTATGCAAATAAATCTACTGATAAAAGCAATGTTTTTCTTGAGAGGGTAAACAGGCCCAAATATTTTTGAAAAGTTTTCACTTGGGGTGAAAACTCCACAATATCAAGGAAAAGAGTGGTTCTGAAATCAAAAGATAATTCCACAAAAATGAAAGTTTAATTTCTTGGCAAAATTTTAATAAACAAATCATGGTTAAAAATTTTGGGGTGTTACAACACTACCCCCCTTAAGAAAAATCTCGTCCTCGAGATTGGCTAAGGGCTGCTTTGAAAAAGAATTACCCCTACTATCTCAAAGTAATATCACAAAAATAACCATCCTACTCATGCAATAATGTTCCTATAGTGAATAGGAAAATAAGTGGTGCAAAACTACAGTGTGGAATACTGGCGCTGCATGGAAAAATCCATGGTTGGGGGAAACGAGAAATCTCTACTTTGGTCACAGAAAATTTAGAATTAAATTCTAAATTTCAAAAATACGCTCGTCGCACCCGAGAGCACAGTGCTCTCTCTGGCTGACGGGTGGACCCAGGGCCCACTGTCAGTCTCTTCTTCTACCTCTGGCTCTCTCTTCTTCCTCTCTCTCACACGCTTTCCCGCGCTTTCTCCACCGGCGACGTCTAGCGCGTAGGGCATCTAGGCCGTACTGCGGTAGTGTGCAGCGTGCTAGCTGCCGGTGCAGCGTGCACTCACCTCGCGGGCCAGTGCGCTGTCGGCACTGCTCGCGGATTCACCTCCGAACACCGGCGATCGAGCGACGAGCGGCACTGGTGGACTTCGCCCACCGTACACCGATCTCGAGCTATAAAATGACCAAGGTGCTCCTTTCTTCTTCCTCACACCTGGCCTCGCTTCTCCTTCTCCTTCCTTATCCTCCATTTCTGTTTGCAGGAGCTCAAGACGAGGCTCTAATGGCGGAGGTGATGCCGGACTGGTACATGATCCTGGTGTGCGGAGGGTTGGCGACGTTGCTGGGGTTCTCCGTGCTCTTGTGCGCGATGATCCTCGATGATCATTGTGATGCTGCTGCTCGAGTGTTAGCTCTCCGCGGTGGCGGCGATCATGAGGATTAGGTGCTGGTGTCGGGTGCTAACTGCTGTCGGTGTGCTGCAGGCAACTTGCACCCGATTAATAACCCACAAATCTTTCCTTCAGAGACGGTGGTGTGTTAGGGAGAAAATCAGTTAGATGCAACATGTGTACGCGAATTTGCAATTAGTGCACACAGTCGAGTGGTTGGGGTTGTGAGTCTGCGGTCGTGGTGCTGCGTGAGTAAAAATCTATGTTGTGAAGAGATATACACTGCAACAACTCAGGAAAAAAATCTCACTTCGGAATTTACCGAGACTGAAATTAGTTAATCAAAATTAACAGCAGTAAAAACTACTCACATTAATTGAAACCAATTATTTAATTCATCATACAAATTTAGGATACCACGCATACGTTGCAACACATAAATAAAGGTTGGGACAATAAACATAGCAGTGATGTCTACAATGAAAAAGGCAAAAGGACAGGGTCCTGAGAAAACGTCTGTGGCACTGGGGCACACTCTTCTTCTATCGGGGGAAGCGGAATGACTAGTCGATGAATGCGCCTCTCCTGGTCGGGCCTCAGTGGCCTGCCAATGGCGATCTGAGGGTTTAAATCAGCGAGGCTCTGGAGATAACCCATTACTCGCTGGGCCAAACGCTCTTGAGCGATGACATACTGGGCAAGGTTGGCCAGTACTGGGTCTCTCGATTCGTCCACCGGGAGATGATGCTACTTCTCCGGGTGCTGCACGACTCGGGAAGTAATAATACCCTCGTTCGTTGGTATAGGGTATCGCAAATCGAAGGCGAGCAAGCGCTTCGTACGCAGCAGCTTCTATGGCCATTTGCGGAGTCGGCATAGATTTCCCCATGAAGGAGACTTCCGTTGGTTCTTGGTTTGGGTTTGCGGGAGGAATGTGCACTACTGCCCAATACTTCAAGGTGGAAGGGGTGATCCTCGATTTGAGCAACTTGTACTGGGGTGGATGGATAGAACTCATGGTACTGCAGGTAAAGTCCCACAATATTTTAACAAAACTACCTGGGGTTGCATCTGGAGTTCTCAGATAAATACTAGGGCTTGGCATGGCAAGGGAATGGTTGTGAGATTTGTGCACAAGGTGAGGGGTACTTGGCAAGGTCACGAGGTGGCCTTTCATACAGCATCTGGGCTGGGTCATTTATCACGGTGAGGGGCAACTAGTCTGTCGGTTCTGCTCTATGGGGTCGGGGTTAATGCCACAGATACACATATCTCACAAGAGTGACGTATTAATGTGGGTGTCGTCGGGGTGGTTTTTGGTAGCTACGCCCGGAATATTAAAAAATGCAATCGCACGCCAACATATTTATGCATGGCTATTATTTAAAATAGGGGCGCAGATAGTATTTAATTATGGAGATATAAGATCACATAATAACAAGGCGTGGACATACTAAGACTCAGTACTACTCGAGTGACTTAGTCTACCTCGTTCATATCTAAGCGGGCATGCCTTGTGGACGTCGAGGCTTCTCCACGGGTCTCACCGTCGGGGTTAGCTGGAGGGGGTTGAGGAGCTGCAGGGTTGGGGTAGCGATGATGACCATCGCGGGTGTCGGGTGGTAGGTGCGACATATGCCAACGGGTGGCTTATCATTGTGGGAGCCAGTAAAACATCGCCGGTGCCTGGAAACGGGATGAGGCTGTCACATCCCTAGCTTCTGGTAATGCACTAGGCTAGACCTCTTGCTGCATCATGTTTAAATTCAAATGAAATTTGAATTGGGGAATTTTCAAAGCCTCAGAATCCTTTTAAAAATGATCAAGATAAAATCGCTTCAAATAAGACCAAGAAAATGTTCCTGTTATCCTCTGGAAATATTGGCAAGAGGTAAAATCCAAACCAATATTTTTGGTGTCTCAGAAACATTTAATTTGGGCATTTGAATTAAATCAATAATTATTTGAATTGGATTTATATCTACTATTAAATAAATATAGGTCCAATAATTCTGAAATATTTTTGTGGAGCATTGTTTTAATCCTTTTAGCTCCTAAAAATATTGTCAGAAGCAAAATAGATTGAATTGGTTTCAAAACCAATTTCAAAACAAACAGAACAAAAATAGAAAACAGTAAATAAAAAGAAAAGAGAAGAAGTACCTGGCGCTCACCTGTGCTGGCCCAGCCTCCCCTGTGCAGCCCACCTGCGTGGCCCAGCCCACCTCCTTCCCCCCCCCCCTTGTCCTCTTCTTCCTCTGCCAGTAGGCAGAGGCGAGGCGTGGCGCGCGCCCGAAGAGCGCCGGCCACCTCCTGCTTCGCCGTGGCAGCCTCCCAGACCCCCTCGCGACGCCACGGAGACGGCCTCGACCCCCCTCGACCGTCTCTCTCTCTCTGGACCCCCCTCCTCCTCCTCTGTTCTCCCTCCCTCTCGTCACCGAACGCACCTGGGAGCGCCGCTCGCCATAGCCATGACCACGGCCACCCCCTCCCCTCTCCGGCGTGCTCCCGAGCTCCTGCACCTCGTCGCCAACCCCCTCACCGAGCCACGTGACCGGAAGGGCCCCGAGCAGCCGCCATCGTCATCATCTCCGAGCTTCGGCCCCGGTGCCGTCTCCGTCGAATTCGGCCACTCCGGCGCGCCCCCGAGCCCACTGACCCCCCCTACAGCTCCGCGGTGAGCCTCCGTGCAGAACCCCTCTCTCTCCCCTCGCGTTTGCGAGCTCTAGGCCATAGCCCCGTCGCGGCCGAACTCCGGCCGCCGCTGACCATGTCGCCGCCGTGGCCTGAGCTCGAACGGGTCGCGCCCGTGCATCTCACCGAGCTCGTGGTGACTCCAGGAGGCTGCGCAGTGCCTTACCTCACTCGCCCGTGCTCCACAACGCCGTTTTCGCCGAGGTCCGAACTCCGGCGCCGCCGCGAGCTCCGTTCCGACGAGCTCCGTCGACCCCACGACCTCCCACTCGGTCCTCTGGATGCGCGGGAGCAAGGGCCATCCCCTGGTGCCCTCAGCGCGCCAAACTGACGCCTCTAGCGCAAGTCCGGCGTGCCCCGCCGTGTTCTGTGGTCACCGGCGACTCATCGCCGGCGTATCTGACGTGGCGTCGTCATTAGCGCTAATGACCCCACTAACTAACCCCCAGAGCCACTGACAGCCGGGCCCCACGGCCTAACTAACCGGCTAACTAAAATAGATTAAGTTTAATCTAATTGCAGTGGCCCCACGCGTCGGCGTTGACCTCGCTGACGTGGCCTTTGACCGGCCCCACATGTCTGTGACTCCAGCCAGCACTGTGTCACTGACGTGTGGCCCCCACACGTCAGGTTTGACCCGAGCCAGCCCAGTTGACTGCTGACGTCACAGTGACGTGGTGCTGACGCCATAATTCATTTTCTGGAATTATTTTAATTCTAAATATTCAGGAAATTCCAGAAAATGCCTAAACTTCAATAATTCATAGAAAATTAACCGTAACTCCAAATTAAATAATTTATATATGAAAAATTATCAGAAAAATTCAAGGAATCCATCTGTACCATTTTCATGCATGTTAGAACAACTTATAGCTGCTGTTTAGCACAAATCAATTAAAGGGCATTTAAATATCCACATATGGAGTTTGAATTTGAATCTTGGATTCAAACCAACTCCATTTAATCTGGTTTTAGTTGCATTAGCCCAAAACACATTCATTTTGCCATGTCATGATCATGCATCATATTGTGCATTGCATTGATTGTGTTCCTTTCTGTGTTGCCGGTATTTGTCCCCTCTCGATAGACGTGATACCGATGATGTGATCGTTGACACTGATGAAGACTCAATGTTATCTTCAGAAGTGCCAGGCAAGCAAAACCCCCTTGTTCATTCTGATACAATCCTACTCTCTCGCTCCTGCTCTCTTTTACTGCATTAGGACAACAACGATTCATCTGTTACTTGCTGCGGTAGCTGAACCCCTTTATCCTTTGCATGACCTGTCATTCCACAGTAAATAGATGAAACCCACTAGTATGAGTAGGAATTGTTTGAGCCATGTTGTGCCTACTCATTCATGCTTGTTTGTCATGCCTGCTACTGCTTAGAGTTGAGTCAGGTCTGATTCATCGGGGATGAATCAGAGGCGTTTGAACATGTCCTACTGTGTGTGAGCTAAGTGTGTGAACACGATTTGGTAAAAGGTAGCGGTGAGAGGCCATGTAGGAGTACATGGTGGGTTGTCTCATTGCAGCCGTCCTCAGGAACTGAGTTCTGTGTTTGTGATCCATGACTCAGCTACTACCATACATTGGGCCCTGAAATATGACCCCGCTCGACTTCTTAATCACCCTTGTCCTCTGTCCAGGAGTTGCAAGTAGTTTCTGGTGTTTGTAGTATGCTGAAGGCCATGGACAGCGCTGACCGTAGGGGTGGGCTGTGATGCGGTAGGCACGTGGCCGGGTAAACCGGGCACCCGTTTGGTGTCACGGAACCCTGTTCACATCGTTTGGGGCTGTGAGCGAAACTCCGGCCGGATCTCCTCATGGATGGAACCCGAATAGGCGATAAACCTGGACTAGAGACTTGAGTGTTTAGGTAGGTCGTGGTCTACACCCACGTCGGCTTTCGCTTGAAGTCTGCCGAGCACATGTCGCGTGCAGACGCTAAGTGGTGGAAACATGTATGAAGAAGTACACCCCTGCAGGGTTAACATCATCTATTCGAATAGCCGTGTCCGCGGTAAAGGACTTCTGGATTGCTTATATCAGTTCATAGACAAGTGAAAGTGGATACTTTAAAATGCGCAAGATAAGCGTGAGTGCTATGGATGGCGTTCTCGTAGGGAGACGGGAGCGGATCCATAGTGGTGTATTGATATGGTGAATATGTGGACTCGTGTGCGCCACCTCAAAAGAGTCGCTTGCAGTCGTAGTTTAGGATAGCCACCGAGTCAAAGCTGGCTTGCTGCAGTTAAACCCCACCATCCCTTTGTTGAAAATGATGCATATGTAGTTAGTTCTGATGTAAGTCTTGCTGGGTACATTTGTACTCACGTTTGCCTATTTTATGTTTTTGCAGAGAGACTTCAGTCTCACTAGTAGTTCCACGTGGACTTCGACGTTTAGCTTGTTACCTCAGCTACGATCTTGTGCCCTCGGCAGGATCTGGTAGATAGTCAGGCTTCTCAGCCTTTTTCATTTATAGATGTCTGTACTCAGACATGATAGCTTCCGCTTGTGCTTTGATTTGTATGCTCTGATTGTTGGGTCATGAGACCCATGTTTGTAATATCTCGCTCCTCGGAGCCTAATGAATAAATTACTTGAGTCGTAGAGTCATGTTGTGATGCCATGTTGTATTTGCACATATCGAGCATATTGTGTGTATGTTATTGAAATGCTTGGTATGTGTGGGATCTGACCATCTAGTTGTTTATCTTTAGTAGCCTCTCTTACCGGGAAATGTCTCCTAGTGTTTCCACCGAGCCATGGTAGCTTGCTACTGCTCCGGAACACTTAGGCTGGCCGGCATGTGTCCTTCTTCGTTCCTGTGTCTGTCCCTTCGGGGAAATGTCACGCGATGAATACCGGAGTCCTGTTAGCCCGCTACAGCCCGGTTCACCGGAGTCCTGCTAGCCCAGTGCTACAGCCTGGATTCACTCGCTGATGACCGACACGTTCGATGCTGGGTCATGGATGCCTGTCCCTGTAAGTCTGTGCCACTTTGGGTTTACGACTAGTCATGTCAGCCCGGGCTCCTTATCATATGGATGCTAGCGACACTATCATATACGTGAGCCAAAAGGCGCAAACGGTCCCGGGCAAAGGTAAGGCGACACCCGTGGGGATACCGTGCGTGAGGCCGCAAAGTGATATGAGGTGCTACAGGCTAGATCGATGTGACATCGAGTCGGGGTCCTGACAGCGTTGGTATCAGAGCTTGGCTGCCTGTAGGATTACCAAGCCAAACTGGTCGAAGTTGAGTCTAGAAATTCTTTAGTTATATAAGGGAATTGATTGTGGGATGGAACGTAAGGCTCTTTTTACTCCTTATACCTTATGCCTTCTGATCTGAGTCATCTTATCTTTCCTGCGGGGATTAAGAACTAGGCTATCTCTTCTTTCTATTAGGATCACGTGTTACTAATTAGTAGACTTATAAGATTGTTGGATTTAAGCTTGAGTTCAGTTCCTACTATCTTCCGTATGTTAATTGTTGACCTCGAAACCTTGATATTGTGCTTCTGAGTGGTTATGCCACCATTTTTGTGAATGTCTCAAATCTTTCTGAGCATTTACAGCCGTTATGCTGTCCGAGTCATCCCAGGTTTCTAAGTAGTCTGATGCATTTGCAAATCCTTTCTTCCCGGTTCAATGTTCCCATGGGCCAGATTAACCACACTAATCAGTGAGTTGAGGTACCCCGTTACCTTGACATATACGTTGGAGATATTATTATGACCCTAGGTGTCTTAGGGGATCATCTAGTAATTTAGCCATGATTTGTGTTCCCAGTGTGATGATTCTGGCCATCATTCTCGAAAGCATCCCGTGATGCTACTTAGTAATAGGTATTCTGTTCCTGGGTTCTTGAACCCGAGATTCACTCTACCTACTTCGTGTTGATAGTAATTGTTAGTGCCTTCAGGATATTAGTAACCTTTGCGATAGTCCTTGAAGTCCGTGGTATCTTCTTCTTCCAAATACCATGAACTACTTATGGCAGATGTTTATTGGATCAAAAAAAATCACAATTAGAGTACTCTTGAGGAGTTCTCCATTCATAAATCGTGACTCTGCCAGTTCTACCTTTCTGCATGGGTTATCCGGAAGAAATATGTTGAACTTGGTTCGACATACTAATCTATGCATCCACAACTCAGAAAGTTATATGTTCCTTTGAGTTGTTCTCTTTAGTTGCATTCTGACCCTCGTCTATCAATTGATAGTCAAGAGTATGCGTGCGTTCGTTCATCGATGCCTATGACTCTTGTGGTCTGTCAAGCCATTCTATTCCGGAATGACTAGGAGAAACAAACTCCAGTATCTCTTCCATATCTAGGATTGGGTCAAAGTAGTTGTATTCCGCAGATCAAATGCCAATCCAGCTTTTGGTTCTGCTCTACCTTGGAGTATTACATATTTTATATCGAGATTGTTATAGGAATTGCACACCATCCCATAAACTCTTGGTACAGTGATACTTCTTGCCATCACTGTTCATTCCTCGGCCCTCGTGTTGATGCAACCGGAATACCGACAAATGAATTGTGATGTGTGAAATCAATACTGCTAGCAACTCTGTTGCTTGGTAGTTAAAGGATAATAATTTCATTCTTAGTATGTTGGTTTTCGAATCATCCTTCTAAGACTGATCGTGCTACCTAGTCCTTATTTCGGTGCACCCTTCGATTGATGAGTTAGGATCTTGTCAAGTCCTCACTCATTTGATTATATCGTCTTGCCCTCAAAAGCGAGATTGTTCTCGAGCTTAGTAACATACCGGTGGTTCGTGATTTTCTGAATGTCTTCTCGGAAGTATCACCAGGTCGTCACCTGACCGTTATGTTGAGCCCGTGGTCAAGTTGGTTTCTTAAGAAGCACCTTCTTTCCAAGAATCGGTGTTAGATATCCCTGAGCTAGTTGGTTAAGCTGGACAACAACTTGGAGAGTTGGAAGATAAAAGCTTGTCTGACTTAGTTCGTTCCAAAGGGATATTCTTGTGTAGTGTGTGTTGAAGAAAGATGATATCTTCATCGATTGGTCCCTGTGATCAGTTGTTGGACCTATTGTCTTATCAATCCTTTGATTTGAGTGTTGGCCATCGTCAAATCAAATCAGTACCAACGATGCTCGTAATGTTGTCTTATTCGCGGTTGATCCCTCGAGCATACACCATTACATCTTTGGTCTGACCAATGCTATCACTGTGTTCACTTAACTATGGAATTCCTTTTAAAAGGAAACCCGGATGAATTGTTGTTGAGCCCATTGACAACATCCTTATCTCCTCCATGATTTTGTTGAGCATTAAGCTAGTGTTGGAAATTTTGAAAGCATTTGTTCATGCTAGCTCATGAAGCATATGTTTGGATGAAGGTAGTGACTTCCTTTAATTCATGTGCATCTGATGCAAGTTGCCGCCGTGGATTCGAGAAAGTCAATGTTGCTTTCTTTGGAATCATTCCAAATCAGTCATGCACACGTGCGAAGAATGCTGTGGTTTGAAGACTTGCAACCTTCAATCTATATGTATCCCTAGCACACCAAGCCACTGGTTGATTTGTTCAAGGAGAAGGAGTTCCTTCATAAGAGCTAATCCGGACTTATGTAAGGACTTCGATACCCTCGTTGATGGTTCCCCCTCCTGAACTCGGTATTGTTTTATTATAAGACTACTATGTGGTCATGCTTGTCTGGGACAACGTGTTCACATGTTAGTAGCAGAACCAGCTCATGTTTTGGAGCTTGCTATCGTAGTTCATCTCCCGAGAATCCCGCAACGTCATCTCGTCGATTTGTGTTGCAAACTTCCGTTTTTCTTCCTAGACTCGATGAGTCTGGAATATCCTGACACCAACCAGATCTGAATCTCAGGCAGATATGATGGTTGGAACATTCTCCAAGAACTATAATATTGGTCCCTCGATAACCGGTAAAGTGGATGTCGTGGCCAACACACCCATCCGGTAGACCTATTATTATAGTATCTTGTTTGAGGAAGTTGGCCACCCCCCCCCCCATAGGGATTTCGTAGGATTTACTCCCTAGTTGCCCTATGGATTTTTGTGTTCCCGAAGTCCGACCTTTTACTTGATGTTTTAGATATCAAACCATATCTATGAATGGGTTACACTAGCACATCAAGGAGAACATTAGAAGCGGAGTGCTAAATGTCTCTCGGTCGATCATCCAGATTTTATTTTCTTGGCCCCGCCAAGGGTGAAATCTGAGAAGGTGTTATCTTCCTTGCATCTGCATCCTCCATCACCATTCATCATGGTAGTAAGTTGTGTTACCGGACCCTTGACACGGATATTGGTAAAACCTTGATGATTATGGAATTTCTCAAGTTCTTGAGAGCACGCGCAAGTGCTAGGTTTGATCGTCGGCATTAACTGTATAGCGCTCTCAGTTTCCTCGGTTATGCTATAATCAGTCCAATAGTGGGATAACTCTCTATTGTTGGGTTCTTCCCCAGTTACCAGAATCATTCCCAGCATTTGCATTTTGTTCCCAGCTTGCACCGCCATTGTGCCATTCTACCATGGGTCTCTTCCATTTCCGGTGATAAGCAAAATCATCCATTACGTTGTCTTCAACAAGGTAATCCACATCATCCAAGTCCAAGTATGCCATTCTACCGACCCCTCCAAACGATCGCTCGAGAATTGTCTTAGGCTGGTTTAAAGAGTTTCAATGATCTCTGAATCAAAGGTAATTCTTTTTGCCACTTAAGATAATAATCTACGAATCACCCCCCTCCAGGATGTTTCGTCGTGGTATCATGGCAACTCAACTCCTCGCTACGTTGACAACCGTTCACCACCTTCTTAGGTGTGGAATCGTTGTCTACCTAGTGAACCTTCGTCATCTGTTCCACTCCATTTCTCTAGAGGTGTGCTTCATCTCTCAGCTCGAGAGATGTTGCTATGTCTCATTCCGTGAGTTAATCCTGAGTTGTTCGATCTTCGAGAAGATCGACCCTTCTAGAGTCTCCTTCTTCCCTCCATGTCATGTTGACAGGATTTCTCAGAGCAAGACTTCAAGACAATAATGGTGTTCAAATCAACATTCATTTGAAGTGCACCCTGGATCGTGAAGATTATACTAGTTTGCGTTTCCCCTTCATCCTACCCTACGCTTGAATCTCGAGACGAGATTCTTGTTTAGTGGGGGTGAGTTGTCACATCCCTAGCTTCTGGTAATGCACTAGGCTAGACCTCTTGCTGCATCATGTTTAAATTCAAATGAAATTTGAATTGGGGAATTTTCAAAGCCTCAGAATCCTTTTAAAAATGATCAAGATAAAATCGCTTCAAATAAGACCAAGAAAATGTTCCTGTTATCCTCTGGAAATATTGGCAAGAGGTAAAATCCAAACCAATATTTTTGGTGTCTCAGAAACATTTAATTTGGGCATTTGAATTAAATCAATAATTATTTGAATTGGATTTATATCTACTATTAAATAAATATAGGTCCAATAATTCTGAAATATTTTTGTGGAGCATTGTTTTAATCCTTTTAGCTCCTAAAAATATTGTCAGAAGCAAAATAGATTGAATTGGTTTCAAAACCAATTTCAAAACAAACAGAACAAAAATAGAAAACAGTAAATAAAAAGAAAAGAGAAGAAGTACCTGGTGCTCACCTGTGCTGGCCCAGCCTCCCCTGTGCAGCCCACCTGCGTGGCCCAGCCCACCTCCTTCCCCCCCCCCCCTTGTCCTCTTCTTCCTCTGCCAGTAGGCAGAGGCGAGGCGTGGCGCGCGCCCGAAGAGCGCCGGCCACCTCCTGCTTCGCCGTGGCAGCCTCCCCGACCCCCTCGCGACGCCACGGAGACGGCCTTGACCCCCCTCGACCGTCTCTCTCTCTCTGGACCCCCTCCTCCTCCTCTGTTCTCCCTCCCTCTCGTCACCGAACGCACCTGGGAGCACCGCTCGCCGTAGCCATGACCACGGCCACCCCCTCCCCTCTCCGGCGTGCTCCCGAGCTCCTGCACCTCGTCGCCAACCCCCTCACCGAGCCACGTGACCGGAAGGGCCCCGAGCAGCCGCCATCGTCATCATCTCCGAGCTTCGGCCCCGGTGCCGTCTCCGTCGAATTCGGCCACTCCGGCGCGCCCCCGAGCCCACTGACCCCCCCTACAGCTCCGCGGTGAGCCTCCGTGCAGAACCCCTCTCTCTCCCCTCGCGTTTGCGAGCTCTAGGCCATAGCCCCGTCGCGGCCGAACTCCGGCCGCCACTGACCATGTCGCCGTCGTGGCCTGAGCTCGAACGGGTCGCGCCCGTGCATATCACCGAGCTCGTGGTGACTCCAGGAGGCTGCGCAGTGCCTTACCTCACTCGCCCGTGCTCCACAACGCCGTTTTCGCCGAGGTCCGAACTCCGGCGCCGCCGCGAGCTCCGTTCCGACGAGCTCCGTCGACCCCACGACCTCCCACTCGGTCCTCTGGATGCGCGGGAGCAAGGGCCATCCCCTGGTGCCCTCAGCGCGCCAAACTGACGCCTCTAGCGCAAGTCCGGCGTGCCCCACCGTGTTCTGTGGTCACCGGCGACTCATCGCCGGCGTATCTAACGTGGCGTTGTCATTAGCGCTAATGACCCCACTAACTAACCCCCAGAGCCACTGACAGCCGGGCCCCACGGCCTAACTAACCGGCTAACTAAAATAGATTAAGTTTAATCTAATTGCAGTGGCCCCACGCGTCGGCGTTGACCTCGCTGACGTGGCCTTTGACCGGCCCCACATGTCTGTGACTCCAGCCAGCACTGTGTCACTGACGTGTGGCCCCCACACGTCAGGTTTGACCCGAGCCAGCCCAGTTGACTGCTGACGTCACAGTGACGTGGTGCTGACGCCATAATTCATTTTCTGGAATTATTTTAATTCTAAATATTCAGGAAATTTCAGAAAATGCCCTAAACTTCAATAATTCATAGAAAATTAACCGTAACTCCAAATTAAATAATTTATATATGAAAAGTTATCAGAAAAATTCAAGGAATCCATCTGTACCATTTTCATGCATGTTAGAACAACTTATAGCTGCTGTTTAGCACAAATCAATTAAAGGGCATTTAAATATCCACATATGGAGTTTGAATTTGAATCTTGGATTCAAACCAACTCCATTTAATCTGGTTTTAGTTGCATTAGCCCAACACACATTCATTTTGCCATGTCATGATCATGCATCATATTGTGCATTGCATTGATTGTGTTCCCTTCTGTGTTGCCGGTATTTGTCCCCTCTCGATAGACGTGATACCGATGATGTGATCGTTGACACTGATGAAGACTCAATGTTATCTTCAGAAGTGCCAGGCAAGCAAAACCCCCTTGTTCATTCCGATACAATCCTACTCTCTCGCTCCTGCTCTCTTTTACTGCATTAGGACAACAACGATTCATCTGTTACTTGCTGCGGTAGCTGAACCCCTTTATCCTTTGCATGACCTGTCATTCCACAGTAAATAGATGAAACCCACTAGTATGAGTAGGAATTGTTTGAGCCCTGTTGTGCCTACTCATTCATGCTTGTTTGTCATGCCTGCTACTGCTTAGAGTTGAGTCAGGTCTGATTCATCGGGGATGAATCAGAGGCGTTGAACATGTCCTACTGTGTGTGAGCTAAGTGTGTGAACACGATTTGGTAAAAGGTAGCGGTGAGAGGCCATGTAGGAGTACATGGTGGGTTGTCTCATTGCAGCCGTCCTCAGGAACTGAGTTCTGTGTTTGTGATCCATGACTCAGCTACTACCATACATTGGGCCCTGAAATATGACCCCGCTCGACTTCTTAATCACCCTTGTCCTCTGTCCAGGAGTTGCAAGTAGTTTCTGGTGTTTGTAGTATGCTGGAGGCCGTGGACAGCGCTGACCGTAGGGGTGGGCTGTGATGCGGTAGGCACGTGGTCGGGTAAACCGGGCACCCGTTTGGTGTCACGGAACCTTGTTCACATCGTTTGGGGCTGTGAGCGAAACTCCGGCCGGATCTCCTCGTGGATGGAACCCGAATAGGCGATAAACCTGGACTAGAGACTTGAGTGTTTAGGTAGGTCGTGGTCTACACCCACGTTGACTTTCGCTTGAAGTCTGCCGAGCACATGTCGCGTGCAGACGCTAAGTGGTGGAAACATGTATGAAGAAGTACACCCCTGCAGGGTTAACATCATCTATTCGAATAGCCGTGTCCGCGGAAAAGGACTTCTGGATTGCTTATATCAGTTCATAGACAAGTGAAAGTGGATACTTTAAAATGCGCAAGATAAGCGTGAGTGCTATGGATGGCGTTCTCGTAGGGAGACGGGAGCGGATCCATAGTGGTGTATTGATATGGTGAATATGTGGACTCGTGTGCGCCACCTCAAAAGAGTCGCTTGCAGTCGTAGTTTAGGATAGCCACCGAGTCAAAGCTAGCTTGCTGCAGTTAAACCCCACCATCCCTTTGTTGAAAATGATGCATATGTAGTTAGTTCTGATGTAAGTCTTGCTGGGTACATTTGTACTCACGTTTGCCTATTTTATGTTTTTGCAGAGAGACTTCAGTCTCACTAGTAGTTCCACGTGAACTTCGACGTTTAGCTTGTTACCTCAGCTACGATCTTGTGCCCTCGGCAGGATCTGGTAGATAGTCAGGCTTCTCAGCCTTTTTCATTTATAGATGTCTGTACTCAGACATGATAGCTTCCGCTTGTGCTTTGATTTGTATGCTCTGATTGTTGGGTCATGAGACCCATGTTTGTAATATCTCGCTCCTCGGAGCCTAATGAATAAATTACTTGAGTCGTAGAGTCATGTTGTGATGCCATGTTGTATTTGCACATATCGAGCATATTGTGTGTATGTTATTGAAATGCTTGGTATGTGTGGGATCTGACCATCTAGTTGTTTATCTTTAGTAGCCTCTCTTACCGGGAAATGTCTCCTAGTGTTTCCATTGAGCCATGGTAGCTTGCTACTGCTCCGGAACACTTAGGCTGGCCGGCATGTGTCCTTCTTCGTTCCTGTGTCTGTCCCTTCGGGGAAATGTCACACGATGAATACCGGAGTCCTGTTAGCCCGCTACAGCCCGGTTCACCGGAGTCCTGCTAGCCCAGTGCTACAGCCTGGATTCACTCGCTGATGACCGACACGTTCGATGCTGGGTCATGGATGCCTGTCCCTGTAAGTCTGTGCCACTTTGGGTTTACGACTAGTCATGTCAGCCCGGGCTCCTTATCATATGGATGCTAGCGACACTATCATATACGTGAGCCAAAAGGCGCAAACGGTCCCGGGCAAAGGTAAGGCGACACCCGTGGGGATACCGTGCGTGAGGCCGCAAAGTGATATGAGGTGCTACAGGCTAGATCGATGTGACATCGAGTCGGGGTCCTGACAGAGGCGAAGACATGCACGCCGACAAATCTTACCCAGCTTCGGGGCTCTCCATGGAGATAACACCCCTACTGCTGCTCTGCGGGGTCTCCGCATGATCACTAGATGAACAAGTAGCTACATGATGCTCCTTGAGCTGTTTGGCGAGAGGAGGGAGAAGGGCTCTACTTGCTCTCTTCTCCTCCCTACGTGGTGTCTAAAACTAGCAGGGATCAACCCTTTGCATGGGTGTCCCGGGGGGTTTATATAGGCCTACCCCCTGGGGGTACAATGGTAATCCGGCTGGGCGTGGGGCCCAGCCGTCTGTGTCTCCGCTCTTCGGCTTCTGCGCTGGCTACTGGGGCCCGCCGGCTGGTGGGTCCCGCCGGCTACCAGCTCCTTGGTCGACAGGCAGGCCCCACTGTCCAGGGCCTTGTTGGTGGCTGGTTACTATTGCTCAATCTTGGGGACGAGGGCTTCGCCGAGGTAAGCGTGGCTACAGTGCTGCCGTCCGGCGGGTGACCACTGTAGCCTCACCGCGTCTTGTCTCCTTAATGGGGCATCTCCTTCAAGGGGGTGGCAAGCCGGCTGGAGAGAGTCGGCTCCGTCTTGGGCCGACTGGGGGAGACTAGGACGCCTTCGGGCGTCTCTCTGCCCGAAGGGGCCCACCGCCCGTGGGCCGTACTGGTAGCCCATCGTGGATGACATCAGGGTCACGTGGCAATAGTGCTGCGCCGGACGGGTCATGGCCACCCGTACGGCGCACTGTGCCAGGCGTGCTTCGGGATTCAGGGGTGGCAGGCTTCACTGTAGCCACGCCCCGTCACATCGCCATTATGTGGATGCAGACTTCGAGGGTACGGTCTTGACCGCTTTATGGGAGCCGGCTCCTTGGAGTCGGCCTTCTCGTAGCCGGCTCCTCGGAGCCGGCCCTCCCGCGGCTTTCTTCATGAGGGTTGAAGTCGGACCGCCTTCCAATAGCCGGCCTAGGAGACAGCCGGCCAGGGGAAGGCGGCCCCATGTCTCGGATTCTTGAGAGCCGGATCGGCTTGTAATTTTCGCAGAAAGGCCAGGGGGAGCCGGCTGGGCTACCCGTGGTCACTTACTCCGGTAGTAGTCCCCAAAGCTGAGCGAGTTTCGAGGCTGATAAAGGGACGAGAAGCTTTGTCAGCTTCCTATCCTGAGGGGCCGGCTTTGCTTGTGCGCGCCGACTTCGGAGAGCTCCGTTTCTCGTAGGCGGGAAAGCGGTCGACCTGCGAGCTATCCGCAGGCCATCCCGCGGGCCACGTGGCAAGGAAACTCTGCCAGTGCGCGCGCACGATGGGACGCCGCCGCAGGCCCGGGCCCGCCACTACTAGGACTCGGCCCGAGCATGGATCTTCTGCGGCCCATGCGGACTGCTCGCCTTCCCGCAGCGATTTTGTTATGCCATTAGGGCGTAATAATCGCGGGACATGGGGGAGTGGGCACAGTTGATCCCCAGGTTCCCCCACGCCGCGCCTCCTCGGCTCCGCCGTGCGGTCTATAAGTAGGAGGAGGAGGGGGAGCGGCAGAGGCTCGCGTGCTCTCCCTCACTCCTCCCCTTCTCGCCCTCCTTCTTCTTCTCTTCCCCGCAGCAGCTCTTTGCCGCGCTGTTCCGCCGTCGCTTCATTCCGCCGCCGCATCGTCTTGCTTCTCACCGCACTACCCCATGGCACTGTCAAGCTCATGGGATGGCTCCAACGTCCATGAGGACCACGTCAAGTTCATCCGCCAGACGCGACGCCTGCCCAGCGAGGACTTCGTTCGGGTTCGTCTAGCGTCGGAGAAGGAGATTTCGCCGGCACCGGAGGAGGACGGGTGGGTGATCTTCCACTCGCAGTGCCTGCGCGGCTTCGGCCTTCCAGCGAGCGGGTTCGTCCGAGCCTTCCTCGAATTCTACAACCTCCAGCTGCATCACCTCACGCCCAACACGGTGATGCTGCTGTCGGCCTTTGTCACGCTGTGCGAAGGCTTCCTTGGGGTCCTCCCCACGCTCGAGCTCTGGGCGGAATTCTTCCAGAGCAAACTCGGCACCGTCGTTGCGGGCGTGCCTGCCCCTTGTGGAGCTTTTATCGCCATGAGGCGGGCGAGCGAGAACAACCCATTCCCGCCCATCCCGTTGATCCAGTTGGTGAAGCTCTGGCAAAGTCATACTTTTACGTGAAGAATGTCGCGCAGCAAGGCGACTACGTCAACCTGCCGGCTTATGAAGTCGGCTCGCCGGCTGGGAGGCGACCTTCGTGGAGCTACCGGGCCAGGTCGTTGTCTCAGGCCAGGAACGCAGCCGTCTCCCGGCTTCGGGTGATGATCCAGTCGGAGGGCCTGACCGGAGCTGACTTGGTGGCCGCCTTCGTGGAGCGCTGGGTTCTTCCCCTCCAAAGCCGGCCTCACATGGTTTGTCAGATGAGCGGCCGCTTCGACCCAAGCCGGCTGTGCACCAGGGAGATGCCTCATGCGGAGATCTCCTACATGGTGAACTATATCTCCAACTGTAAGCTTGCCGAGGATTGGCGGTACGGCAAAGGGCCGTACTCTCGCGCCAACCCTCCGCCCGTCGTAAGTTCTTTCTTCTTTTCTTCCTTTGGTAGCCGGCCTCATGATAGCCGGCCTCTGATCAGTCCGTTTGCCCCTAGCAGAACCCTCTCCTTCCGCCGACGACCGGGGCCGCAGGGGTAGAGTGCCAGCTCGTCCCTGACCGCACGGTGGACGACGCCGACGACCCGGACTTGGGAGCGGCCGCCATGGAAGACGCCATCGTGGGGGAAAGCGACGAGGCCGAATGATACCAAGGTCGAAGTCGCCCCGCGCCGCCAGCCAGCGCCTGATCATCAAGGCGCGAGCTCGTCCGCCGCGTCGGCTGCTGGCGGCGGCGCCCAGAAGCGCCGGGCCGTGTCGATCCTCTTCGGCAGCCGGCCGAAGAAGTCCAAGGCTTCCACAGCGGCGACCAAGCGAGATGAGGCGGCCACGAAGGCGGCCTGCTTCCGCAAGGCGATGAAGCAGCCGCAGGCGATCTCAATGTAAGTCGTCGAATGCTTGGATACATATTTTTTGTTGTTCTTTTCGATTGAAAACTCTTCTAAACCTTTCTTTGCTCGCCGGACAGGGCGCCGCTTTCCCTTGAGCGGGGTCCGGGCGGCTCCGTAGTCAGGCCGACTGGAGGGTCTTCAGGCTCCAACCGCGTGGATCCCCGCGCCGACCTCAGGGAGGCCACGGAGCGGAACGCACGAGAGGTGCGGGAGGAGCGGGAGGCGGCGGAGCAAAGGGCCGCCCAGGCGACGAAGGAGCAGGCCGATGCAGCAGCTAAGGCCCGGGCGGAGGCGGCAGCTGCGGAGATGGAGGCGGAGGCTTCGCACAACCAGCCTCCGCTGCTAGCCATTCCCCTCCGCGCCGTGGCCCCCAACATTCATGTGCCTCCACTGGAGGAGGTCGACCAAGAACTGCCGGTTATGGAGCGGAGGGAGGACTCCGTGATCTTCGTGGAGGGGGCTCCGCCGGCAACGCCAACGGGAGCGGGCCAAGGTGGCCAGTCGGCTGCGGTGCCAGAGCAGCCGGCCGGGGGTGAGCCGGAAGCAGGAGCCGGCCTCGAGGTGCAGCCGGCAATGCGCCGACGCGCAGGGGGAGGCACCGCTGCGCCGGAGCCGCACCGAGCTACGGGTGCCAGCCAGACGGCGGAGGCCTTGGAGGCGGCCAGCACCGGCGCGTCCGAGTGGACTCCCAGCGGCGGGACGGGCGAGCTGAATGTGGTGGCCCAAGAGGTTCGGAACCGGCTTCAGGACCAAGCCGCCTCGCTGCAGCAATACACCCAGGAGTTCCTTGCGACACGGGCCGTCATCCGGGTGAGTCTTCTATCTTTGGTTGTTTTGTTCTCTTGATTTCTTCCGTGGGGGCGCGTTAGCGCACCCACTGGGTGTAGTCCCCGAGATTCGGGCCGACTGCTGAGCAGTCGGGTCGGATCTTCCTTAACAACTACCTTATTCTCGCTTCCTGTCTAATCTTCCAGGAGTATCATAACCTCCGCACTACCGCCTTCAACTCCCAGGCTCAGGAGCTGGGTCGGAGAACCGAAGACCTGATCAGCAGCCGGAGTACGTACTTGGTTTCGTTCATCTCCTGTGGGGGCGCATCAGCGCACCCACTGGGTGTAGTCCCCGAGATTCGGGCCGACTGCTGAGCAGTCGGGTCGGATCTTTTCTGACGACTTCACCTTACTGGTTTTTCTTTTGTCTTTCGTGCTCGCAGAAGCCAATGCCGACTTAAGGGGGCAGCTCAGCAAGGCGCAGGCCGCCCTTCGTGCCAAGGAAACCGAGTACGACGCCTTGGTCCTGGAGCGTGACCGCCTGGCCAAGAAGCTGGCTGACCAGGAGGAGAGCCACAAGGCGGCTCTGAAGAAGGCGGAGGATAACGAAGCCGCCCTAAAGGCCGAGTTCGAGACTGAAGCGGCGGGCTGGGCTGAGACCAGGCAAGCGCTGAACGAAGGCTTCGGCCGTATTGAGGATTTGATCGATGGTAAGCCGCCTTCCTCGCTCCTTGCCTGCCCCTTGCCGCCCGACTTGTGTTCTGACTTGAGCTGCTTTTTATTCTCTGTGCAGACTACTTTCCTGGCTACTCCGTCTTTGCCGCCCAAACCATCGAGGCCCATCGCGAAGCGCGCCGGCAGGCGGGGGCTGAAGTCGCGCTGGACGCGAGTCAGTCGCTCGAAGAGCAACTCTTGGCGGTCCAAGCGCGGCTGCAGCCGGCTCATCGTATGCTCCGCCGCCTCTAGCGCGCCGGAGCGCAGGTGTTGGCCGCCCTCTATCCAAGCATTCCCCGCACCCCGAGTCGGACTGCCGACTGGCTGGACGTTGCGGTTGGCCGCTTCGAGGCCTGGAAGGCGTCGGCGGCCCGGCTTGGAGCTGGGCGGGCGCTGGAGTTCATCCGAGCTTGGTGTCCGGGGCTGAACCTGGACCAGCTGCGCACCTGGCGGCTGGAGGCCGGCGAAGAACTAGCGGAGGTGCGGCCGGCTATCGCTCAGCGCGCATCGACAATTGCCGAATGTACTGACATCAGCGTCTTCGCTCCCGAGATTAATGATGACGGTGTTGCCCAGCCGGAGGAGTGGTTCGGGCTGGACCCGGCGGCGGATGAAGACTCGGCAGAAGAGATCGCCTCCAGCGACGAAGGCGAAGACGACGAGGGAGAGGAAAGCAAAGACGTCGAGCTGGCCGGTGGAACAGCCAGCCAGCCTCAACCTGACCGTGCCTCCAGGAACGAGGCGCGCGCAAGCGCGCCTTCTGCGGGAGGCGGTGATCATGCCGAGGTTCGCCAGTCGGCCACTCCTCCAGCCGGCACTGCCGTCTCCACCGACCTGCCCGGCTCGTCAGTCGCTCCGCCGGCTTAATCTGCCATCCTTGTTTTTCCTGCTTGTTGCCTTCTGAACAATTTTATTAAGCTTCTGCAGTTCCACCCACTGGGGGTGTATCCAAACTATGTTGAATGCTGGCCTTTTGAAGGTCTTTTATGTAAATATTATCGTGTGCATGTTTGGTTTCCGTTCACGTATGCTTTTTATCCTTAGGTTGTTTCCTTTGCCGCCTTCCCCTTCTGGGAAGGCAAGTACTCGAGCTTTCTTAGATTGGAGCGAAGTGAATGGAAGCCGGCCGGCCGGCTACTCTGGTAGCCGGCCAGCGGTGGGAGAAAAACTGGCTTTTTATATATTAGTCCATTAGTCCCTAGCCGTTTTTTGTGTGGGCGCCCATTCCTGCCCTTAACTCTTGCCAGCCGGACAGCCGGTTCTTCGAACTGCGACTTTTGGCAAGAGAAGGTTTGGGAGCCGGCACACTACTTGTCTGACTGCGGGTAGGACTTCTAATATAACTCCAGGCGGCCAGTCCCCGGGCCGACTAGTCGAACCCGGTGCCGGACGAAAAAAAGTGAATGCAATGACAAGGCCATAAGCATGATACTTTTCATTTATAGACAAAAGATGGCAGTCCCCGAGCTCTCCTCAGAGGCCCTATTGTCTCATACTTAGTACAAAAGTTAGCGTGATACATACTACATTTCAGCTGTAAAACCTTCGGAGGAGGTTGGCGTTCCATGGTCGTTCTGACTCCTTGCCAGAGTCGTCTCTCTTTTGTGCCTTCGGCTTCTGCGCGTCGATCAGGTAGTAGGACTCATTGCCTAAGGCTCTGCTGATGACGAAGGGGCCCTCCCAAGGGGCCGAGAGCTTGTGCTGGTGCTGTTCGCTGGATCAGCCGGAGCACAAGATCGCCCTCTTGGAAGGATCTTGGCTTGACCTTCCGGCTGTGATAGTGGCGCAGGCCCTGCTGATAGATAGCGGACCGGCTGAGGGCTAACAGCCGGCTTTCTTCCAGCAGGTCGACGCCATCTTCTTGTGCTTCCTTGGCCTCCGCTTCCGTGTACATGGTTACACGAGGCGAGTTGAACTCGATGTCAGTTGGGATGACCGCCTCGGCACCATACACGAGGAAGAAAGGGGTGAAGCCGGTTGACTTGTTTGGTGTAGTGCGCAGACTCCAGAGGACAGCCGGCAGCTCATCGAGCCAACAGCCGGCTGAACGCTCCAGTGGTACGATCAGTCGGGGCTTGATGCCAGAAAGGATGAGGCCGTTGGCTCACTCGACCTGGCCATTTGACTGTGGGTGGGCGACGGATGCTAGGTCCAACCGGATGCCTTGCGTCGCGCAGAAATGTGCCAAGGCTCCCTTGGCGAAATTTGTGCCATTGTCGGTGATGATGCTGTGTGGCACGCTGTACCGAGTTGTTATATCTGCGATAAATGTGACAGCAGTCGGCCCATTCAGCTTCTTGATCGGCTTTGCTTCAATCCATTTGGTGAATTTGTCCACGGCGACAAGCAGATGTGTCATGCCGCCGCGCGCCGTCTTGAATGGGCCCACCATGTCCAGTCCCCAAACGGCGAAGGGCCAAGTGAGAGGAATGGTCTTGAGTGCTGAAGCCGGCATGTGTTGCTTGGAGCTGAAGAGTTGGCACCCTTTGCAATGTTTAACTAACTCCTTGGCGTCATCCAAAGCAGTCGGCCAAAAGAAACCATGGCAGAAGGCTTTGGCGACGAGTGATCTTGAGGCCGCATGGTGGCCGCATTCTCCTTGGTGGATGTCTCTGAGGATTGCAATGCCCTTCTCTTGCTCGACGCATTGCTGGAGGACTCTAGTGACACTGCGCTTGACGAGCTCTCTGTTGACGATTGTGTATGCTCCGGCTCGGCATTGGACTTGTCTTGCCTCTACATTGTCAGCCGGCAAATCTTGGTTTATTAGGAAGTTGAGGATGGATTGAGCCCATGACGGAGCCGCGACTTCTTCTATTGCCAAAACGGCTACTGCAACCAGGGCGGGCGGGCTGGGCGGTGAAATGCTGGAGTCGGCCGCCGCCTGTTGTGTTGGTGTAATCTCCGGGCCGACTACCGCAGTCCCCGAGCCGGGTGAGGCAGTCCCCGGGTCGGGCGTAACTACGAAAGTCCCCGAGCCGCCTACTGATACCCCTGGCCGACTATCGAAGTCCCCGGGCCACCTGCTTGGTTCTTTGAGCCGGACCCGGCCGCGTCGGGGTCAGGAGGCACGAAGATGGAATCGGACTCTGGAGACGGCTTGATAGACGGCTTGAGGAGGCGTTGTAGAGAGACGCCGGTTGGTATTGCTTGCCGGGTGGAGCCTATTCGAGCCAGAGCATCAGTTGGCTCATTGTCGGCTCGCGGTACATGGAGGAACTCGCATCCTTCAAAATACCCACAAATCTACTGAACAAGGAAGCGGTAGCTTGCCATATTTGTGTCCTTGGCGTCCCAGTCGCCGGATGATTGCTGGACCACCAAGTCCGAGTCGCCATAACATAGGATCCGGCGAATGCCGAGCTTTTTGGCAAGCCGGAGCCCGTGTATGAGCGCCTCATACTCGGCTACATTGTTGGAGGCGGCAAAGTGGATTTGCAACGTGTATCTGAGCTTGTCGCCTTTGGGAGAGGTGAGGACGATGCCGACTCCCAAGCCGGTGCGCATCTTGGACCCATCGAAGTGCATGCGCCAATGAGTGGAGTCGGGAGCCGGCGGCAGGTACTGGGTCTCGGCCCAGTCGACGAGGAAGTCGGCCAATGCTTGGGATTTGATGGCGGTGCGAGGCTGGTAGAAGATCGCGTAAGGGGCCAGCTCGATGGCCCATTTCGCCACCCGACCGGATGCATCCCGGCTGCCTATGATCTCGGCCAGCGGGGCGGTGCATACAACAGTGATGGGATGCTCTTGGAAGTAGGGCTTCAGCTTCTTGGCGGCGAAGTACACGCCGTAGCACATCTTCTGGTAGTGCGGGTAGTTCTGCTTCGAGGTAGACAACACCTCACTCAGATAGTACACCGGCCTTTGGACCGGCTGGGCTCGGCCTTCTTCTGGGCGTTGGACTATGATGACGGTGCTGACCACCCGGCTGGTTGCGGCAATGTAGAGGAGCATGGGATCTTTCTCAGTCGGCGCCGCCAGGACAGGCGGCGTGGCCAGCATCTTCTTCAGCTCATGAAAAGCTTGATTGGCTTGGTCATTCCACTCGAAGTGGTTGGTCTTCTTCATGAGGCGGTAGAGAGGAAGAGCTTTCTCTTCGAGCCGGCTGATGAAGCGGTTCAGGGAGGCCAAGCATCCGGTAAACTTCTGGATGTCTCGAAGCTTGGTGGGAATCGCCATTCTCTCAATGGCCTTGATCTTTACTGGGTTGCATTCAATGCCGCGTTCGGAGACCAGGAAGCCTAGGAGCTGGCCGGCTGGTACTCCGAACACGCATTTCTCGGGGTTAAGCTTGATTTGGAACCGGCGTAGGTTCTCAAATGTTTCCTTGAGGTCTTCCAGCAAGGTGTCGCGCTTCTCCGTCTTCACCACAATGTCGTCTACGTAGACGTGGGCATTTCTGCCGAGTTGCTTGAGGAGGCACTTCTGCATGCAACGCTAAAAGGTGGCACCGGCATTTCTCAAGCCGAATGTCATAGTCAGGTAGCAGAAGGCTCCGAATGGCGTGATGAAGGCGGTCTTCAGGCGGTCTGCCGAATCTAACTTTATCTGGTGATACCCTGAGTAAGCATCCAAGAAACTCAATAGCTCGCATCCGGCCGTGGAGTCTATCACTTGGTCAATCCTTGATAGGGCAAAGGGATCTTTGGGGCAGGCCTTGTTGAGGCTCGTGTATTCTATACACATGCGCCACTTGTTATTCTTCTTTAGCACGAGGACCGGGTTGGCGAAACACTCTGGAAAGAAAACTTCCATAATGAAGCCGGCTGCCAGAAGCCGGGCTATCTCCTCTCCCACAATCCTGCGTTTCTCCTTCGACAGTCGGCGGAGGGGTTGTTTGACTGGCATTGCGTCTTCTCGGACGTGTAGTTTGTGCTCGGCAAATTCCTTCGAAACGGCCGGCATGTCCTTGGGGGACCATGCAAAGATGTCCCGATTCTCATGGAGGAAATCGGCGAGCTCGCCTTCCTATTTGCTGTTTAGGTTTGCCCCGATGACGACAAACCTCTCTGGGTGCTCGGGGTCAAGAGGTATCTTCTTCGTCTCCTTGGCCAGCTGGAAAGATCCTTGAGCATCATGCTCCTTGGGATCGGGGGACAAGGCCGACTGCTTGCCGGCTATGGCCACAACTCGGTCCAACATCTTCTTTTCTTCAGCAATCACAAGGGACTCGGCCAGCCGGCTGCTGGCTGCTGCGCACTCAGAGGACTTCTTGTAATCGCCGGCTATGGTGATGACGCCTTTGGTGCTTGGTATCTTCATCTTGAGGTATGCATAGTGGGGAACTGCCATGAATTTGGCCAAGGCAGGTCGGCCAAGCAATGCATGGTAAGGGCTCTCCAGTTCCACCACTTCAAACCAGATCGCTTCCCGGCGGAAATGCTCCTTGTCCCCAAAAAGTACATCAATCTTGATCTTGCCAATGGGGGCGCAGGACAGGCCGGGTACGATGCCATGGAACACGGTCCGAGTAGGCATGAGTTGCTTTGTCTTGAATCAACACACGGGAGAAGCGGGCGGCGCATCTGTCTGTTGCAAGGGTGGCATCCAGAACCAACGCATAAGAGCCGGGAGATGGCATCACCTCTGGGTGGTCGGCCCGGCTCCAGTTGATAGATTTTTCTGACCAGTGCATGTGCTCGGCGGGGTTGGCAGCAACCATGCTGACTTCCTGGTTGTCTCAGCGTTTGCTGCGCCGGTCTTCGGGCTGGCTTGTAAAGACGATATAGGCGGCATGCTCGTCGGGAAACTCATCATGCACGGCTCCGACTGCGGGCCTAGCGGCCGGCGGCGGCGGAACCGGAGGCGGCGGGCCGGCAGGCGGAGGCAGCGCGAGCCCTTCACCTTTGGAGATTCGGGTGAGCCAATGGCACTTCCGGGTTGTGTGGTTGAACGGCTTCGCGCCGCTGTGGAACTTGCACGGGGCGTCGATAGTTTGCTCGTAGGAGAAGGCCGGCTGCCAAGCCGGCTTGCTGCCCCTCTGCTTCTTGGGTGCGGGCCGCGCTTCGGGTGGCACGTCTTCGACTGTGGCCACCTGCCGACTGGCGGGAGGCGGCGCGGGGCCCTTGCGCTTGTGGTCGTTCGAGTGTGGGCGTCGGCCGAAATCCCCAGCCGGCGTCTTGGGCGCCGGGTTGATACTTTTCCGGACGCGTCTACCCGGAGCTCGGTCTTCATTGAGGAGTCGGCGGTGGCGTACTTGTCCGCTATGTCCAGAAGCTCGTCGAGGGTAGTCGGCTCGTCGCAGAGAAGCTTGTGCTTGAGGAGGGTGCCTTCTCGGCACCCGGCTGTGAAGTATTCTATGGCTTGCACCTCGTGCACCCCTTCGCAAGAGTTGCGGAGCTCGGCCCAATGCGTGAGGTAGTCGCGAGTTGACTCGGCGGGGCCTTGTACGCACAAGGAGAGCTGTCTGGGCTTGGGAGCCCGCTTGTAGGTGTTGGTGAAGTTGCGGACGAAAGCTTCTGGGAAATCTAGCCAGCTGTTGATGCTGTGTGGTTTGAGGCTATTGAGCCAGGTCTGCGTCGTGCCTTGCAGCATGAGGGGCACATACTTCACGGCAATGCGCCGGTTACCATTGGCTATGCTAACCGCCGTGGAGTAGTCGATCAACCAATCTTCCGGCTTCACGGAGCCGTTGTACTTGGGCATGTCTCTTAGGAGCGAGAACCCTTTGGGGAAGGGCTCGTCGCGGATGCAGGGGCCGAAGCAAGGCGGACCGACATTGTCTTCTTCTTCCAGCGCCAGGGATCGCGCTAGGCGGTCGATCCGATGGCGGGCGTCGTTTTCGCCGACTCCTTCGCGGCGACCTAGTCGGCCGCTGAGAGTCGGATGCGCCACAGGAGGAGGGGTGGGATATCTCTCTCCACGGGGCCGAGGCGGAGGCGGGTTGCCCCGCCACTCCACGGCCCGAGGGTGGCCTTCTGCGTCTCGCTCGATGGAGATCCGGGTTTGGCTTCGGCTGGCAGCCGGCTCTTTCTCACGCCGCATGCAGTCTCTACCCGCAGTCGGCGTCCGGGACGTCGCGCCGTGATCTCAGCGCGGGGGAGGGCTTTCCGCGCGGGCGTCGGCTTCGTGCCGCTGCGCGGCTGCATCGATCAGCTGCTGGATGCGTCGGGTCATGTGGGGGAGTTCTTCGGCCCCCAGTCCGTCTAGATCATCTACGGCCGCCTGGGCGGCGTGCAGGTTCTCGAGTGGAGTGGTGTACACTGGGCGGTCGACTCCTAACGTGTCAGCAATGACAGCGCTGCGCTGTCTGACAACGCCGACCCGGCTGGGCCCGCCTGGGGGCAGCGTGCCAAAGGCGGCGCGGTCGGCCTCGCGTCGGTGGGCCTCAGTGAGGCGTCTCATGGAGACCAACTTCCGGCCCTCTGCGAGGAGGGCGAGGCGGCGAGCCTTTAGTGCTTCAGCGTCGGCATCGATCGGGAGGGGGATGGACAAGTCGTGGACCGCCGCGTGCGGGGCGTCGTGGGCGCTCTCGTCAGCAGCGCCGTCGTGGCCGATGACCATCACCTCGGTGGTGACAGCGTCGCAGCCATCGGCTCGGGGAAGCGGGTTGTTGTAGATCGTGACGTTGGTGGGGAAGGTGTCGAATGAGGCCGTGTCAGAGTCAACAGGCATCGGATCGGTGGAGCTAACCGACTCCAAGTCCACAGCAGGCTCGCCGGAGACATAGAGCCGGCCGAGGAGGTAGACGAGGTGGTCGGTGCCCGCGTCGGAGGCGAGCTCGTCGGATATGAGGGTCTTGTCGAGGAGATCAGCGAGGCTGCTCGCTGCGCAGGCATTAGTGACGCCTTGCAGCACGTCGTGGCAAGCGCCATCGGGCGTGCCGGGCTGGCTACGCTCGCGGGGGAGGAAGAGGGTTCCCGTCCAGAACAGGTCTCCGGACGACGGTGCACCTGGCCCCATGGTGGGCGCCAAATGTCGGGTGGTAGGTGTGACATATGCCAACGGGTGGCTTATCATTGTGGGAGCCAGTAAAACATCGCCGGTGCCTGGAAACGGGATGAGGCGAAGACATGCACGCCGGCGAATCTTACCCAGCTTCGGGGCTCTCCGTGGAGATAACACCCCTACTACTGCTCTACGGGGTCTCCGCATGATCACTAGATGAACAAGTAGCTACACGATGCTCCTTGAGCTGTTTGGCGAGAGGAGGGAGAAGGGCTCTGCTTTCTCTCTTCTCCTCCCTACGTGGTGTCTAAAACTAGCAGGGATCAACCCTTTGCATGGGTGTCCCGAGGGGTTTATATAGGCCTACCCCCCGGGGGTACAATGGTAATCCAGCTGGGCGTGGGGCCCAGCCGTCTGTGTCTCCGCTCTCCGGCTTCTGCGCCAGCTACTGGGGCCCGCCGGCTGGTGGGTCCCGCCAGCTACCAGCTCCTTGGGCGACAGGCAGGTCCCACTGTCCAGGGCCTTGTCGGTGGCTGGTTACTGTTGCTCAATCTTGGGGATGAGGGCTTCGCCGAGGTAAGCGTGGCTACAGTGTTGCCGTCCGGCGGGTGACCACTGTAGCCTCACCGCGTCTTGTCTCCTTAATGGGGCGTCTCCTTCGAGGGGGTGGCAAGCCGGCTGGAGAGAGTCGGCTCCGTCTTGGGTCGACTGGGGGAGACTAGGCCGCCTTCGGGTATCTCTCTGCCTGAAGGGGCCCACCGCCCGTAGGCCGTACTGGTAGCCCGTCGTGGATGACATCAGGGTCAACATGGCAACAGTGCTGCGCCGGACTGGTCATGGCCACCCGTACGGCGCACTATGTCAGGCGCGCTCCGGGATTCGAGGGTGGCAGGCTTCACTGTAGCCATGCCCCGTCACATCGCCGTTATGTGGATGCAGACTTCGAGGGTACGGTCTTGACCGCTTTATGGGAGCCGGCTCCTTGGAGTTGGCCTTCTCGCAGCCGGCTCCTCGGAGCCGGCCCTCCCGCGGCTTTCTTCATGAGGGCTGAAGTCGGGCCGCCTTCCAATAGCCGGCCTGGGAGACAGCCGGCCAGGGGAAGGCAACCCCATGTCTCGGATTCTTCAGAGCCGGATCGGCTTGTAATTTTCGCAGAAAGGCCAGGGGGAGCCGGCTAGGCTACCCGTGGTCACTTACTCCGACAGCGGGGGTTGTTGGCCACAATCCCGTTGGAGCATGTTCCCAAAAGGCGACGAAGCACTTCTGGGGACACCAAAGTGTTTTGATCGATGGCTGGGGCAGACCTCAAGGACTCGATCGGTTGTCCGAATAGTACGACTGGGTTACCGGCGTCGGGCTCATCTCCTCTTCTTGCCGGGGCTTGGCCAATCAGTTCTCCACGAGCTACGATCAGATCAAGGGTGATTTGATCGAACAGTTCCTCTAGTGCACTTACATAGCGCACCAGATGCAACAATGCAGGATCCGTCTCGTGATCTCCGTTGGCAACCTGGGGTGATCTACCATATCCGTCACGGCTGGGGTAGTAGTAGAACGAGCGACAGTTAACTCTGGGCGACAAGTGCCGGAGTTGAACTATAGCCTCTCGAGCAGCTAGTTGGATGGCTTGTGGCTCAAAGGAAGTTGTCCTTCCGGTGAACCTGTAGGGGCGTTCTGGCGATAGACCTCTACCATAGACGTGCATAGTGGCCCAGAATTGACGGCTCTCACCGCTCATGGGCCCTTGGTACACGACATATTCTGGGGGCTCTTCTAATGCAAAGGCACGGCGGGTGAGGTTTGCTAGCACGGTCACAAAACCTCCAAGGTTGGTTGCTATGGTCTCATTGTGAACAACGGGTTCAGGCATTTTAGCTCAGTTTGGGGTAGAGGTTGTGCTGTGTTGGGTTGAGGCTAGCATGCCCTTTTTATAGAAAAAGGGGACGGAGTGTTCCTTCGCACGCTTGCGAATGAGACATTTTAGGTGTCGGTCACTGGTGTGTGATCGACAGGCTAGGCTGATAGGTTAGGCACCGACTGCCAAAAGGTGTCGGGGTCATTGTGTGGCTATATTACACGAGAAGCTTGGTCGGGGTTAGGTTAATGTCTGGTGGGTTGATTTACCTAGGTTTATTGACCTGGCCAAGATAGGATTAGCCAATGGTCAGCCTGGCTCTGATACCAAGGTTGTTAGGACCGGGTTTTCGGGATATTAATTACCCAGAAAATGGCCCTTGTGCTCACCAGCCCCAGGATTACTACTAGCTGATGAGACACCAACTTGATACAGAAACTCCAAGCAAAATACAAAATGTGTAGTACAAGACCATTCCGGCCTATGAGTACAACAAATGGTTTCTAGTGGTTGATGGCGGAAGCAGTTTGCGGATCATCAGCGTCTATGGGACTCCATTTCCCACAGGAACAGCTGACCTAGATAACTCATATCTTCACGAGGCTACTATCACCATTTCATGGGTTCCGGGGTTGTCATCGCGACGCTCCTCTCCATGCAAGAAATCTGGCCAAGACAATAGCCAGGGGCAAGCCAGTGAGTACTTTTGAATGTACTCACAAACATTATGAACACAGGTATAATATAACAATTGATAATCATGCTCTGATATATTTCATGATCACAACGTCAGTCACGAAATGAAAATCCATGATGCATGCAGGCGGGTTGTTCACATACAACATGATTATGTAATAAGGGAGTAGAAAAAGGATGCACTGATCGGGTGTCTGAAGCGACGCCTTGAAAGGTTAATAATATAAAGCATGCCTCAGTCGGGCGTCTGAGCGACGTCACATACAAGGCTTATAAAGGAAATAAGCAGCAAACATGCCACAGTCGGGCATCTGTGCGACACCACATAAAGGGCTTATAAGGTAAGTAAATAACAAGCATTCCATAGTCGGGCGTCTCAGCGACACCACATAAAGGGCTTATAAAATAAGTAAATAACCAACATGCCACATTTGGGCATCTCAGCGACACCACATAAAGGGCTTATATGAGAGTAATCACAGTGAATATCCAGGAGGTAGAACCATCCCAGGGATGCTCAATAATTCAAATAATGTAAATGGTTAGTTCATAATAATAATAAGCATAGTCATCACGAGTCACAAGTCATGATCCATGTTCTGGTTTAGTAATTGTTCCTCCGAAGACCGACACTAAGACCGACACTTGACCCATCCCAGACTGTAGTCCTTAACCATGGACACGGCTATTCGAATAGATATAATCTCTGTAGAGGGAGTACTCCTACCCACGAGTAACGGATTCCCTTTGTCCGTCGGGACTAATTCCGTCTACGGTCTTTTAATTGAAAACACACCTGACTGCACACACCAGCCTAACTTACCAGTGTCTGGAATCACCCACGACACCCGTTAAGCGAAACTCTAAGTGGGGAGGCTACAACCTCGACTAGCATGGGATCACAAAATTTATAATGCGCGCAAACTAGGGGAGCTACCCCCTTCGGCTCCAACCGAAACACCCATGCCCCCGGACCAGGTGGCATGCCTACCAGATGTAGCCGGTATCTTCCACCATGGCCTCTCTGTACGGTGTGTGCTATGAAGGGGTTGACAACTGACTGAACCGTACCCTGCCTATGGCAGGGACAAGTGGTAGTGCGAGACAAGTATGGGGGTTACTGGAACAAGACTCGATCTATGGTCGACTCAGGAGGTTAAAGCATTTCCTGCATGATAAGCATAAGAATTATATCTCTCACCAATCAGACGGAACCACCACTCCTCATACCTCACCATGCCTTACCGGACACACCCGTCTCGACGAAGAACTAGGGACAAGCTCGTGTCTACCCAAGACAGAGGCTTTCCCGGGATCCTTCCGGTGGGCATGAAAGGCATACGAGGGTGATTACTATCACAAGCATATCAAATTTTAACCGCAATAAATCTTCATTTGCGAACTCATGAGTATAATCATATCGTCACATAGAATAATGAATACTTCGTGTCAAGATGTTGTTGTAACTGTATCAAACAACACACAACAAATATTATGCCAGAGTTCAGAATGCTTGCCTTCAAGAGTATGCAAGTGGGGGTGCACTTTTTGAAAGTTGTTTCCCTCTCCAAAACCCTATTTAAGAGAAATTCAAATTAACATATAGTTTCAAAACAGTACAAAAAAGTTGTTTGAAATTTTTTCAAATAAACATGAAAATAAACTAGACAAAATTTGAGAAACAACAGAAAAAGAATCAAATCAATTGGACTTATATGAAAAAGTTATAACCAGTCAAAGTTTAGTCAAAACTCTGTTTTTAAATAAAACAGAAAAAGAAAATGTTTCGAATAAGGATACGTTTTCGAGACGGAGGAGACGTACTTCTGGGTTTACGCCTCCACTTAAACCAGCGCGGGCCAGCTCAGGGTCACTGACAGTGGGTCCATGGGGCCCACTGGTCAGGTTTCAGCAGTCGCCCGTGCCTCCCTCTCCTCTGGCCAAGCAGAGGCGGGGCTCCAACGATCGGCATCGACGAACGGCGGCTTCCCACGGCATTTCGAGTGCAGGGATGGATCCGCCAGTCCAGGGTGGTCCTCTCGGTGGTCGACAGGCTGGCGAGGGCGAAGGGAGTCGCCGGCGGCGAGCTCTGCGACGGACGGCATCTCGGGAGGATTTGGGGTTTCGAGCTACGGTGGTTCTTGATCGTGTTTGAGAGTTGGGGTGGCTCTGCAAGGTTCAGGGGAGTTGAACGGTGGCCCGGATGGACGGGGGAGGTCCTGCTTGCGACGAATTGAACCAGAGCGTGGCGGCGGCCGAACTGGCCGGAGATGAGGAAGACCGCCTCCCTCCGTAGATGGCTGGCTATGGGAGCGCTAGGGGAATGGTACGAGGTTGCCTGAGGGTCTGGACAAGCTCGGGGCTCCTTTTTATAGCGTGATTAGGTCGGTTCCGTGGCGGTCGTGGATAGGATCGACGGCGACAGTGGATAGGAATGGCAAACCGCCGTTCTGTAGCTTGTAGCACGACGTGTCGAGGCTAGGGATGGCGGTAGAGGCTAGCAGACGAACGAGCACTGCTTCAGGGGCGAGCTGGCGAGCGAGAGTGGCTCGGGCGGCGCCGTCCATGGAAGGAGCCTGCTGTGGCCGGCCGCTAGCTGCCATGGCTGACCTGACGGCGGCGCTGTGGGGCTCCAGGGTAGCCTGGAGGGTTCTGGCGAGTGGATGAGAACGGGCGTGGCTCTGCAGGCGAGCAAGGGCCAGGGCGCGGGGTGAGAGAACGCGGCGGCTCGGTTGCGCGCGCGCGTGCAAAACGTGCGCTCTAGGTGCGCCCTGAGCATGCACGCCAGGTGCTCGACGCAATGCCAACGCATTCTAGGCCTCTCTGATGCCCCTGCAACTAAACAGAACTAGGCTAATGATCATGAGGGAGCTAATAGACATGCTGGTAAAGTCATTAGAGCAACTTCCTAATGCAAGTCTAAAAGCTTGCCAAAACTGGCCATGCTCCTAACCTGCTTGATGAAATGCCAAGGGCATCTAGGCATATCTACTGGTGGCCAAAAACTCTAGACCATAGCCTCTTTAGATGACTAAGAGGGTGGCAAGGTTAGTTTGTCAAAAACAAAAACTTGTTAGTGCAAGTTTTTGAGAAAACCAAATCTGGACAGAAAGAAAAGGGCATTATTGCATGAACTTAAAATCCTCCAATGGGCCTAATCTCCTGAACTTAAGGGTTTGGTAGAGTGGTATCTAAGTAGGAGAAAGATCATGGGCACTAGAGCAAAATAAACTAGGGTTGCAGTAGAAAATGCCAAACTGGACCAGAGAGCAAAAGAGGATGTTTTGCTCAAATTTTTCAAAGAACATCAATGGATTTTTGCACAAAGTTGAAATATACATTACTACTAACATCCCCTAATTTTGGTGCAATTTTTAAAGAAATATTTAAATAGGTTGTAGTGCAATTTTACAAACTGGATCAGATTTGAAAATTTGTGGTAGAGCTCAAAATTTCCAATTGACTAAAAGAGAATTTTGCATAAAAGTGATGTGGGAGCATCCCATGACATCTCCAAATCTTGGTGAAACTTATAACTAATTTTACCAAAGGGTTGTAGTGCAAAAGAGGCTCCAAAACTTATGAAAAAATCATTTCTAAAGAAATAAAGCTCAGGGAAAAATAATTATGGAAATAAATCTACTGATAAAAGGAATTTTTTTCTTGAGAGAGTAAATAGGCCCAACAATATTTTTGAAAAGTTTTCACTTGGGGTGAAAACTCCACAATAGCAAGGAAAAGAGTGGTTCTGAAATCAAAAGATAATTCCACAAAAATGAAAATTTAATTTCTTGGCAAAATTTTAATAAACAAATCATAGTTAAAAATTTTGGGGTGTTACCCTTTTGCTACTTCACCTATCTGTGTTACTGATAAGGATTATGAATTCTCTGTTGATCCTGATATAATTACTATGGTTGAATCTGATCCTTTTTATGGCTATGAATCTGAAACTGTTGTGGCACATCTTACTAAATTAAATAATATAGCCACCCTATTCACTAAAGATGAGAGAACTCGCTACATTTATATCCTTAAAATATTTCCGTTCTCCCTAAAGGGTGATGCTAAGATATGGTTTAATTCTCTTGATCCTGGTTGTGTGCGTGGTCCCCAGGATATGATTTATTACTTCTCTGCTAAATATTTCCCTGCTCATAAGAAACAAGATGCTTTAAGGGATATATATAATTTTGTGCAAATTGAAGAAGAGAGTCTCCCACAAGCTTGGGGGAGGCTTCTCCAATTACTTAATGCTTTGCCTGATCATCCTCTTAAGAAAAATGAAGTACTTCATATCTTTTATAATGGACTAACCGATGCTTCCAAAGATTACCTGGATAGTTGTGTTGGTTCTGTTTTCAGGGAAAGAACATCGGATGAAGCTGAAATTCTATTGAATAATATGTTGACAAATGAAAATAATTGGACACTTCCTGAGCCAACTCCTGAGCCTATTCCTAAACCAACTCTGAAGAAAAGGGGTGCTCTATTTCTCAGTTTAGAAGATATACAAGAGGCAAAGAAATCTATGAAAGAAAAGGGTATTAAAGCTGAAGATGTTAAGAATTTACCTCCTATTGAAGAAATACATGGTCTTAATTTACCGCTTACTGAAGAAATACATGGTCTTGATAACCCGACATAGGTAGTAAAGGTAAATTCTCTATATAGATATGATAAAGCTGAAATCCCATTTACTAAGTTTGCTAGGCCATGCTTAGATGAGTTTGATAAATGTATGGTTAAGCAAGAAGACTTCAATGCTTATTTTGGTAGAGAATTAAAACGCAGTGCTGATATGCTTGAACACTTGGGTGATTATATGGCTAATGTCAAAGGTGAAGTTAAACTTATTAGTAAACATGCTTCTATGGTTACCACTCAAGTAGAACAAGTACTTAAAGCTCAAAATGATTTGCTCAATGAATTGAATAGTAAGAATAATGATTATGCTGTTATAATGGCTACTAGAACTGGTAGAATGACTCAGGAACCTTTGTATCCTGAAGGCCACCCTAAGAGAATTGAGCAAGATTCTCATAGAAATAATGTAGATGCACCTAGTACTTCTAAAAGGAAGAAAAAGAAGAATGATAGGACTTTGCATGTTTCTAGTGAACCTGTTATTGATACACCTGAGAATCCAAATGATATTTCTATTTCTGATGCTGAAACACAATATGGTAATGAACCTGAAACTAGTGATAATGTTAATGATAATGTTCATGTTGATGCTCAACCTAGTAATGATAATGATATAGAAATTGAACCTGTTGTTGATATTTATAACCCACAATCAAAGAATCAACGTTATGATAAGAAAGACTTTGTTGCTAGGAAACATGGTAAAGAAAGAGAACCATGGGTTCAGAAACACATGCCTTTCCCTCCCAAACCATCCAAGAAAAAGGATGATGAGGATTTTGAGCGCTTTGCTGAAATGATTAGACCTATCTTTTTGCGCATGCAATTAACTGATATGCTTAAAATGAATCCTTGTGCTAAGTACATGAAAGAAATTGTTACTGATAAAAGAAAGATACCGGAAGCTGAAATTTCCACCATGCTTGCTAATTATACTTTTAAGGGTGGAATACCAAAGAAACTTGGAGATCCAGGAGTACCCACTATACCATGCTCCATTAAAAGAAACTATGTTAAAACTGCGTTATGTGATCTTGGAGCCGGTGTTAGTGTTATGCCTCTCTCTTTATATCGTAGACTTGATTTGAATAAGTTGACACCTACTGAAATATCTTTGCAAATGGCTGATAAATCAACTGCTATACCTGTCGGTATTTGTGAGGATGTGCCTGTTGTGGTTGCAAACGTTACTATTTTAACGGACTTTGTTATTCTTGATATTCCCTAAGACGATAGTATGTCTATTATTCTTGGAAGACCCTTTTTGAATACTACAGGGGCTGTTATTGATTGCAACAAGGACAATGTCACTTTTCATGTTAATGGTAATGAGCATACAGTACACTTTCTGAGGAAACAACCTCAAGTCCGCAGTATGAATTCTATTGGAAAAATTCCATCGATTATTTTTGGAGGCTTTGAATTTCCTCTTCCTACTGTCAAGAAGAAATATGATATTCTTATTGTTGGGGATGTGCATATCCCCGTTGAGGTAACCTAGTGTTATTCAAAAATTCTCAGGTTCCATGTTATTCGGAATGAGTTTGTTAACAAGACCTGATCAACCATGTTAATGGATTCCTTTTGACGATCATGAGATGGATGAATTTAGAAAACACAACTCTCTGTACCCTCCTTTTACTTTCTGTTATTTATATTAAATAAAATAAAAATAGTAATTTCTGTCTGTTTTCTAATTATCCGTGCAATATAAAAATACCCCGAAAATAAAAGTTCTCCAAATGCCCTGAAATTTAAATATGATTTTTTCTAGAATATTTGAGAATATTTGGCACTGAGAACACAGCAGGGGGGCATCCACCTGGCCATGAGGGTGGAGAGCGTGCCCTACCCCCTGGGCGCGCCCCCCTGCCTCGTGGGCCCACGGTGGCCCTCCTCCACTTATTCCTGCACCCAGACACTCCTTCTTCCTCCCACAAACACGATTATCCAGTTCAAACCTGAGTCCAAGCTCATTTTGTTGCCATTTTTGATCTCCTTGCTCAAAGCACCTCTCACAAAACTGCTTGGGGGATTGTTCCTTGGTATGTGACTCCTCCATTGGTCCAATTAGTTTTTGTTCTAGTGCTTTATTCATTGCAAATTTGTGCTGCCTAGGTGACCCTGTTCTTGAGCTTGTATGTCAAATTTATATGGTTCCAAGTAGTTTTGATGCATGATATAGGCTCTAGGCACTTGTAGGAGTAGTTGCTATCAATTTTGTTGAGCTTGGCTCACTTTTATTTGAAGTTACTAAAAGTTTCAGAATTTTTCAGAAAATAATGAAGAGATTTTTGAGGGGCTCATCGAGCCGAAGCTCGAAGGAAAAGCAAAATGAAAAATCAGATAGGCCCAAATATAATCTGCCTCGCACCACGGAGGTTCAGCCGTGTGAATGGCCTTCCGATGATTTCTTGAGAGCAGCCGGGATTTATGATGATTTTTATGAATTGGTTGAGAATGCAGGCCTCACTACCTTCCTCCACGACCAATGCGAATAGTATCTCTTACTCACCAATATCTTTGTGCAAAACTTTCATTTCCATGCTAGGAGCTCACCACCTACAGTGGAGTTTTATTTATATGATGAGCATAAGGAGACGTCACTTTATGATTTTTGTCGGGTTTGTTTGATCCCTTTCGAGGGCACAATAGAGGAACCACATCGCAGCGATGTGGATGGGTTTATTGATACCATCATTGTAGGGGAAACAAGGAAGGTTTCCGATGCATGAATCACTAGCATACATTTTCCTGTTTTACGCTACTTCGCAATATTTGCTAGTCGTTGCTTAATTGGTCGCGGAAACTGTGGGAACCTTAGTGTTCCTGATATTATTATTTTATTCCATGGTTTATTATGTGATAACTCTGTTAGTAATGGTGGTATTATTGCTAAACGGTAAAGTCTGAACCGTACAAAGGGTCCCATCTTTGGAGGCATCTATGCTTCACGCCTAGCTGCACATTTTAACATACCTATTAGGCATTATGAGAAGGAAGAAAAATTGTTGCCTCCTGATTATTTAGATTATAAGAGTATGGTGGCACACGATTTTATTGTTAAGAATAGGGAAGGGGAGCTTAAATACAAATTGTTCTTTGATAAACATCATCCTGAGACTATTACCATGCCTGCTCCTTCCTTGTTTGATTTATCTGCAGGCAAGTACCTTGTTCCGTTAGAGGCTATTCACGCCTGCCGGAACCCTACATCAGCCACAGAGCCAGAGTCAGAACCACAAGTTGATCCTCCATGACAGCCTAATTACCAGTGGGATCCGGAGATGATTGCCAACCAGTGGCAATCAGAGTCTTCTTCTTTGCAGTACGACCCCAACTATTACTATGGATATCCGCCAGGCCGGCCGTGGCCATAGACCAACTTAGGCCTAAAGCCTAAGCTTGGGGTAGTACGTATTTCTCACCGACATTACATTTATGTTCACACACTCATTGTTAGATGTCGGTGCTCATACTTTTTCATTGTATCATCCATGCTAGTTTATTTCCTTTTTATGCTTTCTTCTTGTGTGTTTAATAAACCTTAAGAAAAAAATAGTTGTAGCTTTTAGCTAGTTTTAATTTCCATGCTTGTAGTAGTAATTAAAAAGAAAACCCAAAAAGATTTCATGTTCTTCTTTTTGCTTGTTGGGAGCTTTCCCGTGTAAATAGTTTTATTTCTTTTCTTTTCTTTGGGGTCGATAGGAGAAGACCATGATTGAATTGTTGAATTGGCTCTTATATGCATTATTGTTGATCTGACAAAAGAGCCCATACTGCCTTGTCTTCTCCTGTTTATTGAATGCTTGCAGATTCCAGCTAAGTCCAATGCATGTGCACTATTATTATTATTATTCACATCATTCGGTTGTGCAAGTGAAAGGCAATTATGATGATATATGATGGACTGATTGATATGGGAGAAACTGGTATGAACTGGACCTCTCTTGTTTTTGTAAATATGATTAGTTCATCGTTCCCGATTCAGCCTATTATGAATAAACATGTTTACAATGACAATTAGAGATTATAGTTTCTTATGTCTTGCTTAATTAGCTAGGAGCTTATAATGGTTTACCTTGCGTGCCAACATGCTATTAAAATGGTTGTGATGTGGTATGATAGGGTGGTATCCTCCTCTGAATGATTTAAGTGACTTGACTTGGCACATGTTCACGCATGTAGTTGAAACAAAATCAACATAGCCTTCACGATATTTATGTTCATGGTGGATTATATCCTACTCATGCTTGCATTCGGTGTTGATTAATTTTAATGCATGTTCATGACTGTTGTCGCTCTCCAGCTGGTCGCTTCCCAGTCTTTTTCTAGCCTTCACCTGTACTAAGCGGGAATACTGCTTGTGCATCCAATCCCATAAACCCCAAAGTTATGCCATATGAGTCCACCATACCTACCTATTTACGGTACCTACCTGTCGTTCCAAGTAAATTTGTATGTGCCAAACTCTAAACCTTCAAATAAATATCCTGTTTTGTATGCTCGAACAGCTCATGTATCAACTAGGGCTGACCATATCTTCCATGTTAGGCGGGTTATTCTCAAGAGGAGTGGACTCCGCTCCTCACTCAGGAGAAAGTGGCTGGTCACCGGGATGCCCGGTCCCATGCTTTATGCAAACTAAATCAAAATAAATGCAAACAAAACTCCCCCTGAGACTCTTGTTAGTTGGAGGCACTCATTGTTTCAAGCAAGCCATGGATTGATGCTTGTTGGTGGAGGGGGAGTATAAACTTTACCATTCTGTTTGGGAACCGCCTATAATGTGTGTAGCATGGAAGATATCGCCATCTCTTGGTTGTTATGTTGACAATGAAACTATACCGCTCAAAATATTATTCACCTCTATTTCAAAACCGAGCTCTGGCACCTCTACAAATCCCTGCTTCCCTCTACGAAGGGCCTATCTATTTACTTTCATGTTGAGTCATCATCCTCTTATTAAAAAGCACCAGTTGGAGAGCACCACTTTCATTTGCATCCATTACTGTTAGTTTACATTGAGTATGACTTGACTGGATCTCTTTTACCATGAATTACAATGTCTAGTCAGTCCTTGATCTTTAAAGGTGCTCTGCATTTATCTTTTGCGGTCTTAGAAGGGGCTAGCGAGATACCATCACTAGAAAAAAAATACACTTCCGTGATGATACGTGTTTGTCACAGTAGGTTGCATTTTCTGTCATGCAAGTACATCCATGACGATTTTATGACAGAATCAAGATAGGCATACCTGTGCTGTCGTAGAAGTGTTCCATGACATTACCAAAATTATCATCACGGAAGTGTCCACTTCCATGACGATAAATCGCGCGTCACAGAAGTGCTTTCGTCAAGGGTGACCTACACGTGGCATCCACCATAACGGAACGCCGTTAAGCTATTGGGTCGGGTTTTGGATCTGATAACCCGTTAACAGCCCCGACCAATGGGGATTTTCCACGTGGAAAATCATCATTGGCTGGAGGAAACACGTGTCGGCTCATCGTTGGGACAGATGTCATCCACTCATTGGACAGAAGGCGCCTATGATACGTCGACATGTGGCATGGCCCAACAGAGGCCCATTCCTGTGAAAAGGCCGGCCCATTTGACTTTGTCAAAAGGTGGCGGGCCGGCCCATGTAAAGCCTGTTAACGGCATGTTCACATATAGCCCATTTACAGCCCGCTAACCCAAGGCCCGTTACGCCCTATCTGAATTAGGCCCAGTAGCGTCATCTGGGCCACCCAATATGATTCTAGCCCGTTTTCACTTCTGGCCCATGTATGGCCCCTGAAGTCTTTCGGCCCATATGATGCCCTATGTAACTCTTGGCCTATTAACGGCCCATGGTGAAACTGGCCCGTAATGAACAGTGTATCACTTTACACCCATTAATGGCCCGTGGTGAAACTGGCCCGTAATGAACAGTGTATCACTTTATACCCATTAACGGCCCGTTATTCCATTGGGCCGTTTCCAGCCCATGTTATCTTTTGGCCTTCTCAGAGCCCATTTATTCTTGGGCTCATTTCCAGCATTCATTTACTTACGGCCCGTTACTGTCATTTTCTGCTTGTGGGCCAAATTCAGCCCGTGGTTACAGTCGGCCCGTTTGTGGTCCGTTAATACGTTGGGCCGTTTTCATAGCGTCATCAAATACGGCCTATTAAAGATGGCATGTTATGGTCAGCCCATGAACGGACGATTCCAACTCTAGCCCGTTTACGGCCAGAATGCGGTCTATTCGGCCCATGTTTGGCCAATCGATCATACGGCCCGTATAAGGCCCATTGATGATACGGCCCGCAGAAGGCCCATTGTTTCTATGGCCCGTAGAAGGCCCATTGTTTCTACGGCCCGTAGAAGGCCCACTGTTTCTACAGCCAGTAGGAGGCCCAGTGTCACTACAGTAAATATTAGCCCATGGTTATTGTGGCCTAGTTTTAAAAAAATAGGTTATTGCAGCCACTAGCTAACCGCAGAAAAAGAACTGCAATGACTACAAGCAAACAAATAAACAAGACAACAAGGAAATAATAAGCAAGCAACTAATGCTAGGCTATCACGGCTATTACACATATTACATCCATTGGGCATCAAAGTTCGCCACCAGTGCAAATATAGGGAACAAAGCAGCATATCATATACACTAGTTGTCAAAGTTGGCGACCAGCGCAAATAAACACCACAGCTAAACAAATCCAGAAATGAAACCACTTCAGAAGATCTCAAGGAACAATATCCTGGGTACCCATAATGCTGGCAAGATGCTTAGCAAGCTTATTAACTTTCTCTTGTTTGGCGCTTAAATCCTCCAGCGCTTGCTGTTGCACCAGAAAATATGCATCTGAATTCTGCAGGGACTTCCTCAGTCCTTCAGCTTCCTGTCGCAGCACATCTGATCGATGTATTTCAACTTGAAGTTGAGACTCAAGAAGACGAACTGATTCAAGCAGCGAGTTCGAAGAGCTTGTGCTAGCAGTAGTGGCCAGTAACTCGAACACTACATCAAGACATGACTTTTGGGTTCCCTCACTGTCATCAAGATAGTTTTTATCAGCTTTCTTGGAGACCAACAGGGATGTCTCACTATCTTGAACCTTATCTGCATTACTTCCTTTACCATTGGATAACGCGGTACTGTTCTCCAATATTTTGTTCACATTCTAAAAGAGAAACAAGCAGACACATCACATGTTTACCATGTTGTATATGAAACTCATTTTGGTAAATGAGTTCAGTAGTAAAGTGGACAAGATAACAGCATGAAACAAACATATATCTATGTACTATGGTCACTTTATGGTCTATATCATTCTAGTTTTTGTTGCCAAATCAAGATAGAGACACAGTTCAAATAATATTTGTTCAAGACAAAGCAAAATAGACAGAATATAAGTGTGGGTAACTATAGAGCAATAACAACACTTGTAATGTGCATGACATGAGAACATAACTGTTTATTCAATTGAAACTGGAATCAATATAGAGCAGGTTACAACAGCAAACCAGTTAAAGAAACAGGTTTAAAACATACCTATTGCGCCATTGGAGTTTCAATTCCATCCTTCAAATTTGAAAATAGTTGGTATGAGTAAATACAGTAATGCAAGAGCAAAGGAGTATGAACCATAGCTACAGAACCTAACCTGAGAACAAATCTTCTTCTCCTTTAAGCGTTGAGTTGGGATTCGGAGTGGTGGTCCTCGTGCTTTGGGCACTGCAGTTCCCTTACTAACTGCTCGTGTTTGGGTGCTCTGTGGTGGAGACGGTGATGTGTCAACTGGAACTGGGTTACTATCTGCCGGGGTTGGGGTTAGAAGGGGTGTAGCTAGTTCTTTGTCCAACTGAGTAGGGGTACAATCTGCGAGAGTCTGGGTTATGTGTGGTGGATCTGGTCCTTAGGCAAGTACAACCGTGGTTCTATCTGCATCAACTGGTAGCACTATCTTTTCTGAAGACCGTGTTGTTACTCCCTTAGATACTGCCATCACGCTCTCCAATTCAAATGGCTGATAAACAAGAAAAGTAATTGAAAGTATAGACATTGTATGATAGACAGGTGCAATGGATAGTGGGGAATAAAAGAGGGCATGAAATAATTCATATTTATGTTGTCTAACCAAACAGGATAGCATGACACAATTTCACATATATGATGGCTAACTAAATAGGATAGCATGACACAATTTCACATTATGATGGCTAACTAAAAAAGATGGAAAGACATAGTTCAAAATATGAGACTATGTAAATAGGATGACATGACATAACTATATAATGTGTTTATTAAATAGGTTGGCATGCCATAATTCACATACATTCACGGATAGAATGCCATAATTCAAAATATGATGATTGTAAACACTAAACAGGATGAGATGATATAACTATATGATGTCTTTATTAAATGGGTTGCCATGCCATAATTCAGATAGATGATGTGTATGTACTATGTAAACATGATGGCATGATATAATTCAAATATATGATTTATATAGTAAGCAAGTAAGCAGATGGCAATCCATATATGATGTAAAAACTAAGCAATGCAAGACAACATGCATGACATGGGTAATATAACCCTGCCAAGTTTGAGCATAGACCTCAGGGGGGAAATAGGATTGGTCATTAGTCTCTGAATCCTCCTCTGAGGAGCTCTCTGTAACCAGCAAGATGTCTGCTTCAGCAGGTAGCATTGTCTGCTCTGAATACCTTGTTTTCACTCCAGATACTTCCATCACCACTTCAAATGGCTGATGCACAGGAAGAGTAGTTGAATATACAAACATTGTCGACAAATGGAACACGTAATACAAAAAATGATAGCATGATATAATTCACATACATGATGATTGGCTAAACAGCATGGCATTGCATAATTCACATATATAATGCCTCTGCAACAAGATAGCATTATATAATTCACATATATACTGTCTTGCAACAAGATGGCAATGCATAATTCACATATATGGTAATTAGACACTGAACAGGTGGCATTCACACAAAGCATGTCTAAACTAATCAAATGACATAGCAATTGTTGGGGAACGTAGCACAAATTCAAAATTTTCCTACGTGTCACCAAGATCTATCTATGGAGAAACCAGCAACGAGGGGAAGGAGAGTGCATCTACATACCCTTGTAGATCGCTAAGCGGAAGCGTTCAAGAGAACGGGGTTGAAGGAGTCGTACTCGTCGTGATCCAAATCACCGGAGATCCTAGTGCCGAACGGACGGCACCTCCGCGTTCAACACACGTACAGCCCGGTGAAGTCTCCCACGCCTTGATCCATCAAGGAGAGAGGGAGAGGTTGAGGAAGACTCCATCCAGCAGAAGCACGACGGCGTGGTGGTGGTGGAGGAGCGTGGCAATCCTGCAGGGCTTCGCCAAGCACCTGCAGGAGAGGAGGAGGTGTCACGGGAGGGAGGGAGGCGCCAGGGCTTTAGGTATGGATGCCCTCCCTCCCCTCCACTATATATAGGGGAAAGGGAGAGGGGGGAGGTGCAGCCTTGCCCCTTCCTCCAAGGAAGGGGTGCGGCCAAGGGGGGGAGGAGTGCCTCCCAAGTCAAGTGGAGGCCCTCCCCCTTAGGGTTTCCCCCCTCCCATGCGCATGGGCCTTGGGGGGGCTGGTGCCCCTGTCCCATTAAGGCTAGGGCGCCCCCTACAGCCCATGCTACTATATTGGACATGGTGGAACAATTTCCGGACCTCCGGACCCCTCCGGAATCCTCCGGAACCTTCTGGAAGCTTCCCGGTACAATACCGAAAAACCCCGAACTTTTTCCGGAACCCGAACAACAACTTTCCATATATAAATCTTTACCTCCGGACCATTCCGGAACTCCTCGTGACGTCCGGGATCTCATCCGGGACTCCGAACAACATTCGGTAACCACATACAAACTTCCTTTATAACCCTAGCGTCATCGAACCTTAAGTGTGTAGACCCTACGGGTTCGGGAACCATGCAGACATGACCGAGACGTTCTCCGGTCAATAACCAACAGCGGGATCTGGATACCCATGTTGGCTCCCACATGTTCCACGATGATCTCATCGGATGAACCACGATGTCAAGGACTCAATCGATCCCGTATTCAATTCCCTTTGTCTAGCGGTATTGTACTTGCCCGAGATTCGATCGTCGGTATACCGATACCTTGTTCAATCTCGTTACCGGCAAGTCTCTTTACTCGTTCCGTAACACATCATCCCGTGATCAACCCCTTGGTCACATTGTGCACATTATGATGATGTCCTACCGAGTGGGCCCAGAGATACCTCTCCGTTTACACGGAGTGACAAATCCCAGTCTCGATTCGTGCCAACCCAACAGACACTTTCGGAGATACCTGTAATGCACCTTTATAGCCACCCAGTTACGTTGTGACGTTTGGTACACCCAAAGCATTCCTACGGTATCCGGGAGTTGCACAATCTCATGGTCTAAGGAAAAGATACTTGACATTAGAAAAGCTTTAGCATACGAACTACACGATCTTTGTGCTAGGCTTAGGATTGGGTCTTGTCCATCACATCATTCTCCTAATGATGTGATCCCGTTATCAACGACATCCAATGTCCATAGCCAGGAAACCATGACTATCTGTTGATCACAACGAGCTAGTCTACTAGAGGCTCACTAGGGACATATTGTGGTCTATGTATTCACACGTGTATTATGATTTCCGGATAATACAGTTATAGCATGAATAAAAGACTATTATCATGAACAAAGAAATATAATAATAACACTTTTATTATTGCCTCTAGGGCATATTTCCAACAGTCTCCCACTTGCACTAGAGTCAATAATCTAGTTCACATCACCATGTGATTAACACTGACAGGTCACATCACCATGTGACCAACATCCAAAGAGTTTACTAGTGTCACTAAACTAGTTCACATCATCATGTGATTAAGACTCAATGAGATCTGGGGTTTGATCATGTTCTGCTTGTGAGAGAGGTTTTAGTCAACGGGTCTGCAACATTTAGATCCGTATGTACTTCGCAAATCTCTAGGTCATATTGTAAATGCTGCTTCCACGCTCCACTTGGAGCTATTCCAAATGGTTGCTCCACTATGCGTATCTGGTTTGCTACTCAGAGTCACTCGGATAGGTGTTAAAGCTTGCATCGACGTAACCCTTTACGCCGAACTCTTTATCACCTCCATAATCGAGAAACATGTCCTTATTTTACTCAAGGACAATTTTGACCGCTGTCTAATGATCCATTCCTGGATCATTCTTGTACCCCTTGACTGACTCATGGCAAGGCACACTTCCTGTGCGGTACACAGCATAGCATACTATAGAGCCTACGTCTGAAGCATAGGGGACGGCATTCGTCCTTTCTCTCTCTTCTGCCGTGGTCGAGCTTTAAGTCTGAACTTCATAACTTACATCTCAGGCAAGAACTCCTTCTTTGACTGATCCATCTTGAACACCTTCAAGATCATGTCAAGGTATATGCTCATTTGAAAGTACCATTAAGCGTTTTTGATCTATCCTCATAGATCTTGATGCTCAATGTTCAAATAGCTTAATCCAGGTTTTCTATTGAAAAACACCTTTCAAATAACCCTATATGCTTTCCAGAAATTCTACATCATTTCTGATCATCAATATGTCAACAACATATACTCATCAGAAATTCTATAGTGCTCCCACTCACTTCTTTGGAAATACAAGTTTCTCATAAACTTTGTATAAACCCAAAATCTTTGATCATCTCATCAAAGCGCACATTCCAACTCTGAGATGCTTACTCCAGTCCATGGAAGGATCGCTAGAGCTAGCATAACTTTTAGCATCCTTAGGATCGACAAAACTTTTTTGATTGTATCACATACAACCTTTCCTTACGAAAACTGGTAAGGAAACTCGTTTTGACATCCATCTGCCAGATTTCATAAATGCAGCTAATGCTCACATGAATCCGACGGACTTAAGCATCGCTACGGATGAGAAAATCTCATCGTAGTCAACTCCTTGAACTTGTGAAAAAACTCTTCTCCACAAGTCGAGCTTCATAGATGGTGACATTACCATCCACGTCCGTCTTCTTCTTAAAGATCCATTTATCTCAATGGCTTGCCGATCATCGGGCAAGTCCACCAAAGTCCATGCTTTGTTCTGATACATGGATCCTATCTCGGATTTCATGGCTTCTAACCATTTGTCGGAATTTGGGCCCACCATCGCATCTCCATAGCTCGTAGGTTCATTGTTGTCTAGCAACATGACCTTCAAGACAGGATTACCGTACCACTCCGAAGCAGTGCGCGTCCTTGTCTTCCTACGAGGTTCGGTAGTGACTTGATCCGAAGCTTCATGATCACTATCATAAGCTTCCACTTCAATTGGTGTAGGTGCCACAGGAACAACTTCCTGTGCCCTGCTACACACTTGTTGAAGTGACGGTTCAATAACCTCATCAAGTCTCCACCATCCTCCCACTCAATTCTTTTCGAGAGAAACCTTTCCTCGAGAAAGGACCCGATTCAAGAAACAATCCCTATTGCTTTCGGATCTGAATTAGGAGGTATACCCAACTGTTTTGGGTGTCCTATGAAGATGCATTTTATCCGCTTTGGGTTCGAGCTTATCAACCTGAAACTTTTTCACATAAGCGTCGCAGCCCCAAACTTTTAAGAAACGACAACTTAGGTTTCTCCAAACCATAGTTCAACGGTGTCGTCTCAACGGAATTACGTGGTGCCCTATTAAAGTGAGTGCGGTTGTCTCTAATGCCTAACCCATGAACGATAGTGGTAATTCGATAAGAGACATCATGGTACGCACCATATCCAATAGGGTGCAACTATGATGTTCGGACACACCATCACACTATGGTGTTCCAGGCGGTATTAATTGTGAAACAATTTCCACAATGTCTTAATTGCGTGCCAAAGCTCGTAACTCAGATATTCATCTCTATGATCATATCATAGACATTTTATCCTCTTGTCACGAATGATCTTCAACTTCACTCTGAAATTACTTGAACCATTCAATAATTCAGACTTGTGTTTCATCAAGTAAATATACTCAACATCTACTCGAATCATCTGTGAAGTAAGAACATAACGATATTCACTGCATGCCTCAGCACTCATTGGACTGCACACATCAAAATGTGTTACTTCCAACAAGTTGCTATCTTGTTCCATCTTACTGAAACCGAGGCTTTTCAGTCATCTTGCCCATGTGGTATGATTTGCATATCTCAAGTGATTCAAAATCAAGTGAGTCCAAACGATCCATCTGCATGGAGTTTCTTCATGCGTATACACCAATAGACATGGTTCGCATGTCTCAAACTTTTCAAAAACGAGTGAGTCCAAAGATCCATCAACATGGAGCTTCTTCATGCGTTTTATACCAATATGACTTACATGGCAGTGCCACAAGTAAGTGGTACTATCATTACTATCTTATATCTTTTGGCATGAAAATGTGTATCACTACGATCGAGATTCAATAAACCATTCCTTTAGGTGCAAGACCATTGAAGGTATTATTCAAATAAATAGAGTAACCATTATTCTCCTTAAATGAATAACCGTATTGCGATAGACATAATCCAATCATGTCTATGCTCAACGCAAACACCAAATGACAATTATTCAGGTTTAATACTAATCTTGATGGTAGAGGGAGCGTGCGATGTTTGATCACATCAAACTTGGAAACACTTCCAACACATATCGTCAGCTCACCTTTAGCTAGTCTCCGTTTATTCCGTAGCTCTTTTATTTCGAGTTACTAACACTTAGCAACCGAACCGGTATCTTAATACCCTGGTGCTACTAGGAGTACTAGTAAAGTACACATTAACATAATGTATATCCAATATACTTCTATCGACCTTGCCAGCCTTCTCATCTACCAAGTATCTAGGGTAATTCTGCTCCAGTGGTTGTTCCCCTTATTACAGAAGCACTTAGTCTCGGGTTTGGGTTCAACCTTGGGTTTCTTCACTAGAGCAGCAGCTGATTTGCCGTTTCATGAAGTGTCCCTTCTTGCCCTTGCCCTTCTTGAAACTAGTGGTTTCACCAACCATCAACAATTGATGCTCCTTCTTGATTTCTACTTTCGCGGTGTCAAACATCGTGAATACCTCAGGGATCATCATATCTATCCCTGATATGTTATAGTTCATCACGAAGCTCTAGCAGCTTGGTGGCAATGACTTTGGAGAAACATCACCATCTCATCTGGAAGATCAACTCCCACTCAATTCAAGTGATTGTTGCACTCAGACAATCTGAGCACAAGCTCAACGATTGAGGTTTTCTCCCTTAGTTTGCAGGCTAAGAAAATCGTCGGAGGTCTCATACCTCTTGACGTGGGCACGAGCCTGAAATCCCAATTTCAGCCCTCGAAACATCTCATATGTTCCGCGACGTTTCGAAAAAACGTCTTTGGTGCCTCAACTCTAAACCGTTTAACTGAACTATCACGTAGTTATCAAAACGTGTATGTCCGATGTTCGCAACATCCACAAACGACGTTTGGGGTTCAGCACACTGAGCGGTGCATTAAGGACATAAGCTTTCTACTGTCCGCATAATCGCTACTGTCAACTTTCAACTATATTTTCTCTAGGAACATATCTAAACAGTGGAACTAAAGCGCGAGCTTACGACATAATTTGCAAAGATCTTTTGACTATGTTCAGGATAATTAAGTTCATCTTATGAACTCCCACTCAGATAGACATCCCTCTGGTCATCTAAGTGATTACATGATCCGAGTCAACTAGGCCGTGTCCGATCATCACGTGAGACGGACTAGTCATCATCGGTGAACATCTTCATGTTGATCGTATCTACTATACGACTCATGCTCGACCTTTCGGTCTCCGTGTTCCGAGGCCATGTCTGTACATGCTAGGCTCGTCAAGTTAACCCTAAGTGTATTGCATGTGTAAATCTGTCTTACACCCGTTGTATGTGAACGTAAGGATCTATCACACCCGATCATCACGTGGTGCTTCGAAGCGACGAACTTTAGCAACGGTGCACAGTTAGGGGAGAACACTTCTTGAAATTGTTGTAAGGGATCATCTTATTTACTACCGTCGTTCTAAGTAAACAAGATGCATAAACATAATAAACATCACATGCAATCAATAGTAGTGACATGATATGGCCAATATCATATAGCTCCATTGATCTCCATCTTCGGGGCTCCATGATCATCATCGTCACCGGCATGACACCATGATCTCCATCATCATGATCTCCATCATCGTGTCTTCATGAAGTTGTCTCGCCAACTATTACTTCTACTACTATGGCTACCGGTTAGCAATAAAGTAAAGTAATTACATGGCGTTGTTTAATGACACGCAGGTCATACAATAAATTAAGACAACTCCTATGGCTCCTGCCGGTTGTCATACTCATCGACATGCAAGTCGTGATTCCTATTACAAGAACATGATCAATCTCATACATCACATATCATTCATCACATTCTTCTTGGCCATATCACATCACATAGCATACCCTGCAAAAACAAGTTAGACGTCCTCTAATTGTTGTTTGCATGTTTTACGTGGCTGCTATGGGTTTCTAGCAAGAACGTTTCTTACCTACGCAAAACCACAACGTGATATGCCAATTGCTATTTACCCTTCATAAGGACCCTTTTCATCGAATCCGTTCCGACTAAAGTGGGAGAGACTGGCACCCGCTAGCCACCTTATGCACCAAGTGCATGTCAGTCGGTGGAACCTGTCTCACGTAAGAGTACGTGTAAGGTCGGTCCGGGCCGCTTCATCCCACAATACCGTCGAAACAAGATTGGACTAGTAACGGTAAGCATATTGAACAAAATCAACGCCCACAACTACTTTGTGTTCTACTCGTGCAAAGAATCTACGCAATAGACCTAGCTCATGATGCCACTGTTGGGGAACGTAGCAGAAATTCAAAATTTTCCTACGTGTCACCAAGATCTATCTATGGAGAAACCAGCAACGAGGGGAAGGAGAGTGCATCTACATACCCTTGTAGATCGCTAAGCGGAAGCGTTCAAGAGAACGGGGTTGAAGGAGTCGTACTCGTCGTGATCCAAATCACCGGAGATCCTAGTGCCGAACGGACGGCACCTCCGCGTTCAACACACGTACAGCCCGGTGACGTCTCCCACGCCTTGATCCAGCAAGGAGAGAGGGAGAGGTTGAGGAAGACTCCATCCAGCAGCAGCACGACGGCGTGGTGGTGGTGGAGGAGCGTGGCAATCCTGCAGGGCTTCGCCAAGCACCTGCGGGAGAGGAGGAGGTGTCACGGGAGGGAGGGAGGCGCCAGGGCTTCAGGTATGGATGCCCTCCCTCCCCTCCACTATATATAGGGGCAAGGGAGAGGGGGGAGGCGCAGCCTTGCCCCTTCCTCCAAGGAAGGGGTGCGGCCAAGGGGGGAGGAGTGCCTCCCAAGTCAAGTGGAGGCCCTCCCCCTTAGGGTTTCCCCCTCCCATGCGCATGGGCCTTGGGGGGCTGGTGCCCCTGGCCCATTAAGGCTAGGGCGCCCCCCTACAGCCCATGCTGCTGTATTGGACGTGGTGGAACAATTTCCGGACCTCCGGACCCCTCCGGAATCCTCCGGAACCTTCTGGAAGCTTCCCGGTACAATACCGAAAAACCCGAACTTTTTCCGGAACCCGAACAACAACTTTCCATATATAAATCTTTACCTCCGGACCATTCGGAACTCCTCGTGACGTCCGGGATCTCATCCGGGACTCCGAACAACATTCGGTAACCACATACAAACTTCCTTTATAACCCTAGCGTCATCGAACCTTAAGTGTGTAGACCCTACGGGTTCGGGAACATGCAGACATGACCGAGACGTTCTCCGGTCAATAACCAACAGCGGGATCTGGATACCCATGTTGGCTCCCACATGTTCCACGATGATCTCATCGGATGAACCACGATGTCAAGGACTCAATCGATCCCGTATTCAATTCCCTTTGTCTAGCGGTATTGTACTTGCCCGAGATTCGATCGTCGGTATACCGATACCTTGTTCAATCTCGTTACCGGCAAGTCTCTTTACTCGTTCCGTAACACATCATCCCGTGATCAACCCCTTGGTCACATTGTGCACATTATGATGATGTCCTACCGAGTGGGCCCAGAGATACCTCTCCGTTTACACGGAGTGACAAATCCCAGTCTCGATTCGTGCCAACCCAACAGACACTTTCGGAGATACCTGTAATGCACCTTTATAGCCACCCAGTTACGTTGTGACGTTTGGTACACCCAAAGCATTCCTACGGTATTCGGGAGTTGCACAATCTCATGGTCTAAGGAAAAGATACTTGACATTAGAAAAGCTTTAGCATACGAACTACACGATCTTTGTGCTAGGCTTAGGATTGGGTCTTGTCCATCACATCATTCTCCTAATGATGTGATCCCGTTATCAACGACATCCAATGTCCATAGCCAGGAAACCATGACTATCTGTTGATCACAACGAGCTAGTCTACTAGAGGCTCACTAGGGACATATTGTGGTCTATGTATTCACACGTGTATTATGATTTCCGGATAATACAGTTATAGCATGAATAAAAGACTATTATCATGAACAAAGAAATATAATAATAACACTTTTATTATTGCCTCTAGGGCATATTTCCAACAGCAATGCGAGACACCATACGCACGATATGAGAAACATAACCCTACCATGTTAGAGCATACACCTCGGGGGGGAATAGGACTGGTCATCTATCTCTGAATCCTCCTCTGAGGAGCTATCTGTAACCAGCGAGATATGCGCTTCGTCAGATAGCATAGTCTGCTCTGAAGACCTTGTTTTCACTCCAGAATTTGCCATCACCGTGTCAAATGGCTGATGCGCACGAAGACCAGTTGAATGTACTAACATTGTTGACAAATGTAATATGTAACAAAAAAAAGGATGTCCTGATATAATTTACATATAAGATGACTGGCTAAACAGGATGGCATTGCAAAATTCACATATATGATGCCTGGCTAAACAAGATGGCGTTGCATAATTCACATAAATGATGAATAAACTAAATAGATGGCATTCACACAAAGGATGTCTAAACTAAGCAGATGACATATTTGATGTATAAAGTAAGAAATGCACGACACCATATGCATGATATAACCAACATCAGCATGCCAAGTTAGAGAGAAGACCTCAGGGGGTAAATAGGAGTTGTCTTCTCCTTCTAAATCCCCCTCAGAACAGATATCTTCCTCTCGATTACAATCAGAAATGCGTGGACGGGGGCTGCCTTTGCGCCTACCATGGAGCGACTCTGCACGAAATTTTATTGCCACGCAAGGCTCGTCTCTTTTGCTCCACATGTTCAGTTCCATTGTTTACAATAACTGTCATGCATAGGAATAAAACATAGTGAGATTATGTAAGGAGTGCATGCAGAAGTCCAGAGTGATGGTAGCAACCTGTGGATAGACCCAAAACCAATAATAGCAGGCAGATAATGGCTTCAGTTAAAAAATACAGATAATGTCTTCTTTACTATTTGTTTCCCACCCAACATGAAACTCATAGTAGACACCGGAGATTAACCAGATAGTAGATAGATACTGTTGATAGCGGCCCCGATATGTACCCCACAACCATTTAAAAACTCAAGTTTTACCATTAGTTTGGAGCTGACTCAGAGTCTAATCGGTGAACAGGACGATAAAGTAGCATGTAATATTAAGCAATGCATAACGTAAGCAGACACGAAAGAGTGCGACCTCTCTTGCGGACCCGTGTAGTCCTCGAGGTCATCTGCTCGGTTGATGATGGTAATGCAGTTTTCATGGCTGCCAGCGGCGGGGAAGAAGATCTGAGGCGGCGAAAGACAGTCTGGAGGCCGGATCCCTGCTGTGCTGGACCCTTCTATCGTTGGAGCAGCTGAGCTGGGGTGGATGACGGCGCGGCAGGAGCAAGACAAACCACGCAAGGTTTTCTTTGACAACTATCTGTACGAGAAGTAATTCTGTAAGGGCTCGTTTGAATTGGAGGATTCCAACAATGCAGGGATAGGAAATAGACAGGAATAGGATAGGAATGCACGTGCAAAACAGAGAATTTCAAAACACAGGATTTCTGCCAATCTGGGTGTTTGATTCACAACAATTGGAAGATCACAGGATGCAAAGAAGCATGGTGAGATTAAGTCAAACCACAAGAAAATGTATGGTTATAATGCTATTATGCTACTATCTCTTAGTCTTGTGCTTCATGAATAGGAATTTGAAAAGGAGGACAAGTGAAAATTAAAATTCCTACGTTTTTTATTTCAAGGAGACACTAAAGGAACAAATCCGTGTGCTCAGTGGACAATATATATAACATGTAGAGTAAAAAAGAGATGCAACAAGTGTACAACCTCTTGGGCGAAGTCATGTCGATCTCAGTGTGATTGGGTTGGCCGGTGAGGATGCTCGGCTGACTTTGCTGTCGGAGGAGGGGAAGACGATCTTAGATGTCTGGAGATGGAGCCTGAGGTACTGCTCCGCTGTGATGGAGGGTTTCATCGTTGGAGTAGCTCCGGTGAGTTGTACGACGCCGAGGCTGAGGCAGGACAAGAGAGACAACGAACAACGTTAACCTGAGTGGAATTCTAATAGCATCTCCAATACATGACGTAAAATACATAACCACAAAGTGCTAGATGTAAAATACATCAGCCGCTCATCTCTGAACTTAACTGTCGAAACTGAAATTAACTGTCGAAACTGAACTTAACTATCGAAACTAAATTTTGCTGTCGAAACTGAACGCACTAGCAAGGTGAGGCTACACGTCGGTTGACTGACTTTTTCATCTCTGGTCAGTCGATTTTGCAGCCGTTGGATATGAAATCAAGGGTCTGCAGTTCATCTTCAACCTCCACCCCCATGAGCCGCCAGCCACCACCGGCCAAACAGCAGCCCCCCGCCGCCCGCGGCCGGCGGTGCGCCGCCGCGCCCACCCCAAAAACACTCCCCACCGCCGGTCCGCCACCGCCCCGGCCATCCCTCTAGCCCCCCCCCCCCGTGCCAAGCTTTTTCTCCAGCGATCCCCACGCCACCGCCCCGCCACCGGCGGCGACCACCGCCCCCATCCTGAACCCTAAGATAGATAGTGGGGTACCTCTCCGGCGAGCCCCCCTCCCCGCTGCGGCTGGCTCTTCCTTCACCCCGGTGAGCCCCCCCCCCCCACCCCACCCCTGAAAATCGACTGACCCAAAAGTCGATTCAGTCGACTGAAGTGTAGCTAAATCGGAGCAGCATCGCAAGCAAGAGCAAGAGCGAGAGCAACAATGCGAGCAAGAGCAATAGCAAGAGCAGACCAGGCAGGGGACTGAGAGAAGGAGCAGAGCAGCAGCGCGAGCGAGAGCTAAAGCAGCAGCAGCTCCTACTAATGTGGACGTCACCGCCGAGGGAGCGACGCCGTGGAGGAAGTGGCCGGCGATGCCGCCGTGGATGGAGTTGCGTCGTGTCGGCTCGGGACCGAGCACCGGCAGCACGGTGAGATCGAATCAAGAAGAAAATGCGGCAATTAGTGTACAACCTCTTTGGTGGCGCCGATTAGGCCGCAGCTTCATCCGAGGAAACGGTGATGATGATGCTCTTCCAGTGGTGCAGGTGAAGACGGCGGTGTGGGAATGGAGGTGGTGCGAAAGACGAGGGGAACGTCGGGGCAGCTCCTTGGAGGTGGAGGATGGGGTGGCTCAACCGGCGGGACGATGAGATCGACGACGGATCCTCATCCGGTATGGTGGATGAGGGACGTCGAGGTGTTGTTGTGGACGACGTCGCCGGGGAAGAGGCTCCGGCTGGGTGGCGGACGGAACAGGGTGTGGGGTTTCGTCATGGATTTTCACGGCCTCGGTGTATGAATGGGTGGGCGGATGGGATGGCAGTGGGGAACCATGGCTTAGAGACGCGCTTGTCCGAAATGTGGGGTAAGTTACAAAAGTACCCCCACCGATTTGAGGCGGTTCTTTCGGTTCAGGGGTACCACGGGCATTTCGCATGTCGGGATTTCACAGGAGGGGGGACTTTTTGCGTGCGTTGTAATTTCGGAATAGCAAGGCGCGGGTTGAGATGGAGGGAGTTGTCGGAGCACAACGAGACAAAGATATATCTTAAATATTTCGGGCTAACAAGGCGCGGGTTGAAATTTCTGGACAAGCCTAACGTGTACTGTACCAAATCAATGCGCACTACAAATGTCATTCAAAACTTTGAATTCATGTTATGTTCAATTAAAATATTTCGCTACGTGTATAATGCATGCAACCTACTACTCAAATGAACGTTTTAGTGCATTCTAAACATATATACTACCGCTTCAATATGAACTAAATTTGAATTCGTTTCTCATTTGAATAAGATCTACAATAATGATTGTTGTGAAGTCAAAGCATTTGAATTCATTTCTCTGTTTTAATAAGATCTACAATCATCATTATTGTCAAGTTAAACCATCGTTTGTGTATTATCTTCACAGCACACCACATGATTAGTCTCGAGTTACATATGAACTATGTGTACTATATGAACTCGAACTAGATTTTTTGAATCCACTTTATTTTGATTTCAAGTCACATTACATTTCTAGCTCTAGCTAGATCTTCATAATCTAAACCATGTCTCATATGTATAATGTGTTTATCACATTATGTATGGTGCCCCACCCCCTACGCCTACAAGTATTTAGATGTGAGTTGCAAACACCACACATTACCACAAATTCAAATAAAATGTGAGAATGTTCGATATATAGTATTGTTTAGATTGTTCGATATTTAGTTGTAAGCTGCAAACGCCACACATTATCACAAATTCAAATAAAATGTGAGATTGTTTGATGTATAGTATGGTTTAGATTGTTCGGCATTTAGCTGTGAGTTGCAAACGCCATGCATTATCACATTATGGTATAACATGTGCACAGCACGTGTATCACCGCTATATTCATGCATGCAATGTTTAAAACACTATGATCTCCTATTCAAATATATGAATCCGCTTTCATATCAAATTATGATCTTTGTTAGTCTCTTACACCCACACAATCCTCTAACCTTTGTAGCTACCACTAACTTTCTCTCATGCATGCACACGCCCTCCTCGCCCTCCCCCTCCCTCGGCATTCTATACACCGGGCACATTCATTTTTTTCTTTAGGTCGTTCTCCCAGAGTCTCCACAACTCCTTTCCGACACACACCGATCGATAAACCTCTCCAGCGATGCCTGCCTACAACATACACACACACCTTCAATCTCCTCCTTTATGTGTCCTTGCCTCGTGTCTCTCATACGGTCAGACACACGTGTAAACTCTCGCCCCTCTTTTCATCGATCTCACAACCGCACACTCCTCCCCGTATCTAGCTAGTAGTTGGGCCTCTCGCACCACCTCCTAGCTCCATTCTCTCTGTCTATCCGTCTCGTTGGGCCTTATTTGCCTCTAACAAATGGACGTACACCGACCGATCTCTCGCTATACATATAGCTAGCTAGGTCCTTATAACTCGTTTTTACCCACACGTCAATCGATCTATCTCATTAGTTGTGTCTCTCCCTTCCTCCGACAAACAACAATTGATCTACCGATCTAGTTAGGTTTTCTTACCAAACACATGGTTCCCCTTCATCATCCATGGATGCGTCCCGAGAGATCTATCACGCACAGGCACACACAGAAACACATGCCCACTCTTATTGATAACATTGCAGTTCCACCCTCGGTTTGTCTAGTAGGCCTCTCCCACCATCTTCGAGAAGCAACTCCATCACCCATCCAGCACTCTACCCCTCTCCCTCCCTCTCCCTCCCTCTCTCTCTCTCCTCTCTCTCTCTCTCTCTCTCTGTCCCATCATATTTCCTGTCCTTCAATTATGTATGGATGTCGACCGATCTCCCTCAAGACATAGCTGGGTCTCTCCTTCTCAACACATATACGAGTCGTTCTACCTCTATAGTTAGTCCTCTGTCTACCCCTCCCCCCACCCCCTCCCCCCCCCACACACACACACCGATACATCGAGCGCTCTAGTCATGTCTTCCCTGCCACACACAAACTTGACATGTGCCCTCTAACGTTCCGGTAGGCCAGTCGCCCTATATCTTTGACTTGCACACACACACAATTTCGATGGCTCTCTTCATCGATCTCGCACCCACCCACTTGATCCTCTCTTCGACTCTATCGATAGCTATGACCCCTCCCTCTCTTCTCGTGGATTGCCCGACCCTCTATGTATGATATGGATAGGCCTCCATTTCACACACATTGCATGCAAAATTTTGTTTGAGATGTCATCGACACATATTCCCACAAATAATTCACGAAATCAACCCCCACCCCACCCCACCCCAAAACAAAAAACACTCACGAATGCGGTTTGTATCTCTCACACACACCCACGTAGGTGGGGGACGTGCACGAAGAGAAGAGGTGCATGCACGGCGCACGTACTCCCGTCTCTTTCCCAACCACACCCGCGCGGGTACACTGTGGAGCTCATTTCTGTACGAAAAAGGCAGCCCACGTGGTAATTTGGCACGTGTACTGGTTGTCCACTTGGTGGAGGGAGGATCGTCTACCACGGGTGAACAAACAAATTGCGACTTGACGTGTTATGTTAAAAAAAGAGGCAAACCATGTGGGGCCTACCTTAGAGGCAAGGCTCTATACACTGGAGTACTTTTGATGTGTCCCGTCAACTCGCAGAACGAGGAGAAGCTTGCTTAGTACGCCGTCTCCCCCGTTCCTAAATATAAGTCTTTGTAGAGATTTCACCATGAACCACATGCGGATGTATATAGATGCATTTTAAGTGTAGATTCATTCATTTTGTTCCGTATGTAGTGGAATCTCTACAAAGACTTATCTACTAGTAATAGCTAGCCCCCACTACTAGGAATTCTCTATCCTCTCCTTGAGCCACATCATCAAAATTGATGTAGCCGTTAGATGAAGTAAATCAGTCCATAATAGCCGTCTGATCTAGACGTTGAGAGGCTCCGCACTAAGCCACATGCAAGCATGCAGAAATACCGTGGCACATGCATGTGAGTGGGTTTTAAATCACATCAACATGTCTGCATGCAAGCATCCACCGGTAACATGCATGTAAGTGAGCTTTTAAGTCCCATTAACATGTCAAAAAGAAAAATATAATCCCATTATGCAGTAGGAGTTGGCCGATCTTTTTTCCTTACGTGGGATGATCTAAATGATGATGGGAGTTTATTTAGTTTGGCTACCACATTTGTCATGCGGTTATAGAGTTTTTTTTAATTCTATGAAATCGATAATTTTGCGCAGAGAGATATACCGCTGTTCTGCGGCAATGCGCGAGGACTCATCTAGTAATATTTAGGAACGGAGGGAGTACTATGTAAAGAGTTAGGTGTCGCACAGTGATAGTGTGAGGTGGGCCATGTAATCACTGAGCCTGCGTGTTTTCACTGCTCTTGCACGCCTGCGCTGTAAGAATGGAGAAAATTGTAATCTAGTAGTAGTACCTCCTTTCGCCGAAAGCGTGGGACATCCAGCAGTCCTACCACCTCAGTAATAAAGACCAATGAGCCGTCAAATCACATAGACCCAGCAGTAACCATCACTCTTGCGCCAGTGAGAGGTCGCATCCACTCTGCCCGGGCATGAATGCGGCACCGATTCTTTGGAGCGGTGCTGACCGTTTCAGGCGGGAAGCGCGCGCGGGCGATGAAGGGGCTTTGGGTGGGCCAGGCTGGTCAGGAGCGGGCGTGGCAGTTGTCCGCATGTCCCTACCGGACATGCCCGGAAACAAGAGGATGCACCAACTCTCGCGGCTAAAATCGTACACTACACAACATCTCTCTATAGGAGTAGGTCGATCTGTCGCTCTCTCTAACACACACATGTTGTTAAACACACACACACACATGCACACACACACGCACGCACCTTGGTCCCGTTGCACCTTCTAACTTGAGGTCTCAGGTTCGATAACTACACTTGAGCATAATTTGTGCCAGGAGGATTCTTTGACTGGTCAAAATGTTTTCTAGGGTTTGCACGCTTCACACTCTCTCTCCAGTATATATATACACGCTGGAGCCTCAGCGCTTGTAGTTGCTCTCTTCACACTCTCTCGCCCTCGTAGTTGCTCTTCACACTCTCTCGCCCTCTCCAGATCTAAACAAGACTTCGTTGGCCTCTCTCTCCCCTCACTGCTGCTCAAAGCGCCGACAGGATCCGTCCACCGAGAAGGGAAGGAGGCTTAACGATGTCGTCATTGGCGAGGGACTACCGGCGTAGCTGTTCACTTTCCACCCAGCGGCGGCGCGGGAGGGCCTCTGACCCCTTCTTCTTCGCCGTCGTCCCGTCGCCCACCGAACCACGCCCCAAGAACCTTAAGGTATAATTTACTTACTCCACATGCATTGCTCTAGCTGCATGTATACCATGAATCTAGGACGTGGTTCAAAGAGGAAAGGAGTGGGGGAAAGTAGTGGGAAAAGTTGTATATAGCATGAATCTAGGACGTGGTTCAAAGAGGAAATGAAGGGGGAAAGTTGTATAGCATGAATCTAGGATGTGGTTCAAAGAGGAAAGGAATGGAGGAAAGTAGTGGGGAAAGTTGTATCGCATAAATCTAGGACGTGGTTCAAAGAGGAAAGGAAGGGCGAAAGTACTAGTTCAAAAAGGAAAGGAAGGGACAAGGCTGTAGAGTTTGAGCAGGACTAGATTTGCTGCGCTCACATAGGGAAAGGTGTCTAAAGATAACAAAACTGGGACCAACACAAATATGCTCCTTGGTTGTTTGTTCTTTGTTGCAACAGACTGTGCATGACCACAGCACATCGGTAGATGCACATGGTGCTGGTGCGTCCACTGTCCCGTGCAACTCATTAGCTATTGTTAATCTAAGGCCTTGTTTGGTTAAAAACTCCCTAGTCCCTACCTGCTTGGTTCCAGGGACTAAACATGGACTAGAGGTTATTAAATGACATGCTAAAAGACCATGTTACCCCTAGTAATGAACTAATAGAGACAAGGTGCGATGCGTGGCAGGGGCAACTGTTGGAAAAAGTCCCAAAAAGACTCCCTCGGGGTCTTCTTTCTTTAGTCCCAAATGCCCACTTTTAGTCCCTAAAAGTCCCTCCTGTTTGGTTTAGATGGGACTGACACGGAGTTTTTTTAGTCCCTACACCAAAATGTCCCTGTAAACAAACACCCTCTAATAATGCCGCTGGAAAATTGATGCAATGCCACAGTTAAAAGCAAATTACATGTTTAACGAATTTTATTGTTAATATAATCTCTATGTTAATATTAATCAATGCCACCGTTTGAGAAATGCTACTGTCTTGCTTTCTTTCCCATTTAGATAAGGTAGATGCTTCTTTTTGTTGGCTTCTGTGTCATCCACCGTTATTGACCACTAATTGTTTCCTTTGCACCTCTGTGTAAACAGGGTTATCTACTTCACCTCGTTGCCATTGTGACCTTTTGTTGCACTGCACAAAACACTTTTGTTTTAAGAGTGTTTTGTGCAGTTCAACCAAAATGTCACACCGACAACGTTGCTTGATTGCTTGATCTTAGTGGAACTGCACAAGAGGAGATCTTACTTCCTATCCGTTAAGGCGAATTTGGTTCAGATCTTCTTCTTGTGAGTTGTTTGAATTCCGCATCATGAGAGGTCAGTACTAGCCTTCTTTCACATGATTCTGCAGTGTGCTTTCATATGTTGTGCTACTTGTACGATAATGTTGCTTGATTTTAGTGAACTGCACAAATGGAGACAAGACTTCCAATCTGTATGTGCACCGTAATATCCCATTGAGGTAAGATAAGGATATTTCACAACTGCTGGCCTGTATTTTGCCACTTTCATCAGAAAATTAAGTTTAGTACTATACTTGTGCTCCCTAATTGACATGCCAAATCTTACATTGAAGGTGAAGCTTGTCTGTTATTGAACCAAGTGATGAAGGGGAAGAACAAGCGGAAGAAAAACAAAAATCAACTCCCGGTGCTGTAATGAAGCACTGGAACTGTGATGACACAAGTAATGATATAGTTTTGCATCTTAATTTATTGCTATGGCTGGAACGAGCAATTGTTTTGCCACTGATTTGATGCCACTCTTAATGTAATATGTAATTATCTCAACTTGTGCAAACAGGGATCTTCTTTGAAGATACCATATATTTTAGTGGAACTGCACAAGAAGATGTTGGAAACATTAAACTAATCGAGGAGTATATAGTAAGCATGGCCACCACCGTAGATAGCAACAGATGGTTCCGGAGAAGTGCTTCATCTGTATGCTCTACACAATAAGCCTCCTGACAAAGGTTGGTACTCGCCCACTGATTTCATCCATATGATTGAGCTTTGTCATCTCTATTGGTGTTGTGCTACTGTTTAGATACTGTCATGAAAAAGTGGTATTGTCCTTGAGAAGTGCTTCATCTGTGCTGTTTTAAATATTTCCTTTCCTTTTTTTCGAGCAAACAGGGATGCTAGCATTTAGTAGTCCTCTTGTCTTTGCACAACAGGATCATCTTCCTCTGAAGAAGAATATGGAGTACGTGAAGTGACTAGTTCCGATTATGCCAGGATGAAGAAGCCCTGTCTATCTTCTCATCAGAAGGAGCAGTTGAAGGATGGTTACATTACTCCCCACAAGACCAAACTAACTTCAGCTCAGAAGGACTGACAAATCTCCATCTTTTTGCTGTGATGCGCGAGTACAATGTTGTTCTAGGATTCTTTCTGGTGAGTTCCATTTTTCTAAAAGTGTGCTCTACATGGACCATGTATGTGCCTGTTGAAACTGTCAATTCATAGTACAGTTTGCTTTATACTAATCACTTTTTTGTATTTGTGCAAACAGGGGTGCTCAGCTTGATTTCAATGGGAACTGCACAAAATGTTCATGAATACATCGAATCATTCATTTCCACCACAAGAAAGGAGGTGCCGATAAGTTCAAGGCGTTGCAACATATAAGGGCGAAATCATACAAGCTACGCGCGAATTTGGTTGATTTTGGTGGAACTGCACAAAAAGAACAGCTGGTTTATTTAGCACGAGGTGCCATGTCAATGTCCGAACTGATGGCAAACCCTGCCCATTCCACAATCGTAGGCATTTGATATTTTGGAATGGGACAACCTTGTCAAATTTTGCTCATTGATTTTAGCAAGACATGCGTTTGATATTTTCGAATGGGACGCCCTTTGCTGTCAGCAGCGTCGATCAATTTTTTCTTTATTCTTTAGTTGTGAAGTAAATATTGCCTCTGACATGTGAGTCGCTGAGATGCATAATCATCGATTGTTTTGAATGTTCTCTATGAATTGCCAGGCCTGTGTGTTTGATTGCAATGTACAGAAACGCTAAAAAGCTGCTCAAACTCTTTGTACTCCTTCTGTTCCTTTTTACTTCGCACATTGTGAAAGTGCATACTTTTTTGTATAAGATTGGTCAAAGTAGAGATACTTTGACTGCAGACAAAACTTGTATGCAGACTAGAAAGGACCGGAGGGAGTACATGTGAAACTGCTGCAAACGAGGTGATCACCCTGGGAATAATGCTAGTACGTATTGTTTTGCATGTTCATCCAATGCCAGTGATACAGGAATTCGAACTAATCGAAATAAATTCATTCATACACGGTCGGATTTCATATAAACATGCCGGATTTCATTACATTTCATACATTCTTCAACTAAAAAGGGGTGCGCTGGAGGTATAATTAATTAACCGAAGCTACCCACCTGTGTCCCGCTGAGCCGAACAGAAGCTTCAGTGACTTAACTGCAGGTGCAGTTGCGTAACTGACATGTGGCCTGTTGGGCCCACATGTCAGTCAGCCTATTGTACCAGCAGTTAAGTAGAAGCAGTGTTCTTCTCCAGTGCAGCTCTCCGACTCCACGTCGCCGCCAAGAAGCTAACCGGCCGTCAATGGTCAACCCGCCTAGGTTGGCTTCAACTGGAGGGTAGCAACGGTGGCCTTACTTGGACCCGAGCGGCGGCGACCTACCGTGTTCTACTCTTCCTCGTTTTCTGTGTGGCGCGGCCTCATTGGCAGCGGGGCGGTGCCTCGGCGGAGTCGGCGATGTCCTCTGCCTCGTTGTTGGCGGGGCGGGGCCTCGGCGGAGCCGGCGGTGTCCTCTGCCTCGCTGTTGGCGGGGCGGGGCCTCGGCGGAGCCGGTGGTGTCCTCTGCCTCGTTGTTGGCGCCGCGGGGCCTCGCCGACGCCAGCGGAGTGGGGACTCGTCGGAGCCAGCATTGTCCTCTGCCTCGTCCTCGGTCTCGCCAAACAGCGCCTCGCCCGCTTCATCGCCCTCTTTGCTAGCCTCTTTGTAGGCGGCCGCAGCCTCTGCCACCTGCATGCGGTACCGCCAACGCTTGAGGCGGCCCTTGCGGGCGGAGCAGTATGAGTCGAGCAGCGCCTCCTGCTCCGCCCGCTCCGCGGCGATCTGCTCCTCCGCCTGCAGGTGCTCCTCGAGGAGATGGTGGTTGTAGGCGGCGTCGGCCTGCGCCTCCCGGAACTGCTCCTCACGCATCTGCCTCACCCTGTCCATATATTGGGCATGGTCCTCGCCGATGGTCATGGTGCAATGCACCGGCGATGATGGTGCGGAGGAGGGGGTTGGCACCGGATCATCGACTACCATGTTCTCCATTGGGACGTTGTCGTCCTCCGGCTGCTTGCCGGCCAGCCGATCGGCAGCAATGGCTGCCATCTCCTTGTGGTCCGTCGTCCGCTCGTCCCGAAAAGCGCTGGAGCACGAGGAAGCCATGGTGGGTAGTAGTGGTGTGGATAGGAGAAAGGAAACGGATGCGGATGACTGTGGCTATGGCCGGCGCAGCAATTTATATAGCAATGGTGGGCGGGCGGAGGGACGGGCGTGTGGCACCGGAGTAGCCGCCTCGGCAACTGCGTATCATTAATGTGGGCGGCAGATGGACGGACGGACGGCACTTGTGTCGTTTGATGGCGGAGCAATCGCCTGCACCAGGAAGCGGGGAGGGCGGCGCTGACTGTTTCGGGCGGAAAGCGCGCGCGGGCGAGGAGATGATTTTACTTGGAGAGGATGACAATGGGGACCCACTAGGTCCATAGCCTCACGTACGCAAGTGCCTCCTTATTATATATATATATATATATATATATATATAACTATAATTTATTTTGCTTCCTCCTGGTTTCCTGACATCACGGTCCCACACCATTGTCAACCTATGTAGTAGTAGTCAATAAACGAGAGAATTGCACAAGAAGCGGCCGACAGCTGGGACCAAGCAGCTCGAGCAGTATTTGTGTTTTTGAGATGTGAGCACTGCAGAGTTTTTCGATGTTTAGACCAGATATTAATTTTTCTCCTCTGAACAACAACGAAAATATCGCTGCAGGTATTAACTGGGTGGGCTGTGGCCCGTCTAGCGCAGGCCAGATATCCAGCTCAGATATTAATTTTTTTCAAGCTGAAAATGGCTAGCCCAGCTATACTTTTTTTAGGAATACCCAGGCAAGGTCAAGTTGTTATTCTCCGCCCCGCTGGGCTGCAAATCTTTCCTAGGAGGGATGCATTAGGCTTAACAAGAAAATGGGCTTTAAGAAATAATAAATGGGATGTAATTATAAAAACTGGGCAGTAACTATAAAAAATGCACCAAACACGTGATTACTTTATAAAATATTATTTTTGGATATTGAAAATTTTAATTTCATTAATTGTTGCGAGCGCAATGTTTCGTTGGATTTTTACGTAATATAAATTTATATTGAAATTGTATTTAATCTGACTAGAAATTTCGGGATAAAAATATTTCGGATCCCATCAAAATGTGGGAAATTTTATTGAATTCTGTTTTGAACGGTTGGTTGAAATGGGCTGTACTTTTAACAAACTGTAAATGGGCTGTAGTAAATTCCATTAGAATTCAAAAATGGGCTACACATTCTTACAAATCTCAAATGGGCTATAAGTTCTCTGCCACACACTTCTGGCCTTACTAAGTTGACGCGTCCCCTAAAAAAACAGAGTTGACGCGTATGCAAGGCTTTGTCAACTTATAGTCAACACACGGTTCTAGTAGCAGTGGCCGTTGGATGTCCATCCAACGGATGCCGTGCTTCTTCTTCAATCTCGGATATTCTAGCTTCACCCGCCCAAAAAATGATTCCTCCCCCTGACATCTGGGGCGCACCGTTTTGGAAGCTGACCTATGGGCCTACTAAGTTGACGTACCAAGGGCTTTGTCAACTTAGTCAATATAAACGATTCTAGCTGCAGTGACCGTAGGATGTCCATCCAACGGCCGTCGTGCTTCTTCAACCTCTGGTCTTCTTGCTCCAGCCGCCCAAAGCAGCGCCGGTCGTGCCGCCTTCTCCTGCCTCCCGTGGCCGGCTGTGCTGCCGCGGAGGCCTCACTGCCCCCTACTACTCCCACCGCTGGCCAGGCCATCCCTCCACTCACCCACACCCCCTGTTATTCTGCGGCGACGGCAGCGCAGCCAAACCAGTGAACCCTCGTACTCCTCTCCGCATGTGCATCCACTGCCGCGTCTTCCCCGGCTCCACGTCGTCCCCTTCCTACGCCTCGCCATCGTCCACCGCCCTGGTGTCTCGGCGCGGCGTGGTCAACGTGGTCAAGGAACGACTTCCATCGGACGTGGACTGTACATGAAGAGGCTGACATCTCGGTCCACGACAGCCGCAAGGAAGTGCCTCCTTATTACGCGCAAAATAATTATTCCTCCACCTGACAACGGGGACCCAGCGGACAGGCCACCGTATTTCGCAAAAAAAATGATTCGCCCCCTGACTGCTGGGACCCATGAGCTACATCTTCCCACGCAAGGAAGTGCGTCCGGGAAAAAAACGATTCGCCCCCTGACTGCTGGGACCCACCAGCTACATCTTCGCACGCAAGGAAGTGCGTCCGAAAAAAAACGATTCACCCCCTGACTGCTGGGACCCACCAGCTACACCTTCGCACGCAAGGAAGTGCGTCCGGGCAAAAAAACGATTCGTCCCCCTGACTGCTGGGACCCAGCAGCTACACCTTTGCACACAAGGAAGTGTGTCCGGGCAAAAAAATGATTCGCCCCCCTGACTGCTGGGACCCACCAACTACATCTTCGCAGGCAAGGAAGTGCCTGACAGTCGGGACCCACCTAGTCGAAGCGTATGTAGCGTTGTCATTCTGGTCGCGAACGTGTACGTACATACTGGTCGATGTAGAGGCGCGCACGTGTCATAGTAGAGGCGCGCACATGTCGTAGTAGAGGCGCGCACGTAGCATGTACACGTACGTACAGCGGCCAGGGTGCAAGAAAGAAAATACGGCCAAGTATGTGTACATACGGGCAGGGTCTCGAACGCCTACTCGCGCATACGTACGGCCAGGGCTCGTGTACATGGATGGGTCGGAACGGAGAAACAGCATCGTCGTCATGTTCATGGCAAGGCAACGAAATGCGTCGTGTTCATGGGGAGGCAACGGAATGCGTCGTGTTCATCGGGAGACAATGGAATGCGTCGTGTTCATCGGGAGGCAACGGAACGCATGGGAGCCAACCGGCTGGGTCGGAACAGAATGCGTGGTCGTGTTCATCGGGAGGGCTTGTACGGAACAGGCGATGGAAATGAGGCCTGACATACCGTAGAACGGAGGAAATGGACCTCCTACAGTCGAAACGGGGGTCCTGTTGATCGGGAGGGGTGTGGTGTACCACAAAACGGAGGAAATGGACCTCCTACGGTCGAAACGGGGGTCCTGTTGATCGGGAGGGGTGTGGCGTACCGCAAAACGGACGAAACGGACCTCCTACGGTCGAAACGAGGGTCCTGTTCATCGGGAGGGGTGTGGCGTACCGCAAAACGGGACTCCATGGGATACTGTTAATCTCCACCGTCGACCTCCTCTAGCCTCCACGGGCTACCGTCGACCTCCTCCAGCCTCCACGGGCTCCTGTTCATCCAGCCTCCACCGCGCGCTACTCCACCGGCTACTGTTCATCCAGCCCTCCACACCACGTGGTCCTGTTCAACCACCCCTCCATAGGCACCCCTCCACCATCTACTATTCATCCAGCCCTCCACACCACGGGGTCCTGTTCATCCAGAGGCAACGCCACCGCTCACTGTTCATCCAACCCCCCTCCCGCAACGCTCACTATTCATCCAATCGATCGGCTTCAGTTAGCAGCAGTAGCGAAGGAATCGCTCGATCGGGTTCAGTTAACAGCCATCGACCGATCACTCAGGTTCAGTAACGCGTAGCCTGCAGTGCAATCGCTCGGGTTCAGTTAGAGCCAACACCTCGCACACACACGCGTACGTGTACGAGAGAAACGCGCATCGCTCGGCCCCCGACCTCCCACCATAACCGGGAACTCCCCGAAATTTTCCTCGCCCTCGCTGCTACCATGGTTTTTTCCGTCATGGACGGCCCAAAGAATGTCATACAGCTGCGTCTCCGGCCCGCCCAGGACGAAAAGCCCATTTTCTGTCATGATTTTTTGTCATAGAAGTAGGAGCCCACCACATCTATGATGATACCGGGTTTTGTCACAATTATCGTCAGAGAAGTGTCATATGTATGACAGAAAAAAATTTCGTTCGGCCCAAAATGTCACGGATGTGTCTTTTTTTGTAGTGCATCTTGTTATATCATATTATGATTGTTTTGAGAAAGTGTTGTCCTCCGAGATTTATTATTATTGCTTTCTAGTTGATTATGCAATTGATATGAGTAAACATTAGACCTAAGCGTTATTGTGAATATGGTTAGTTTATAAATTTTGCTGAAAACTTGAATGTTGGCTTTACATATTTACAACAACAAGAGCAAACCGAGTTTGTAAAAGTTTTTCTTTATCACTTTCAGTTTGTCAACTGAATTGCTTGAGGACAAGCAAAGGTTTAAGCTTGGGGGAGTTGATACGTCTCCGTCATATCTACTTTTCCAAACACTTTTGCCCTTGTTTTGGACTCTAACTTGCATGATTTGAATGAAACTAACCTGGACTGACGCTGTCTTCAGCAAAATTTCCATGGTGTAATTTATGTGCAGAAACAAAAGTTCTCGGAATGACCTGAAACTTCACGGGACGTCTTTTTGGAAATAATAAAAAATCCTTACAAAAGATGAAGACCAGGGGGCCCACACCCTAGCCACGAGGGTGGGGCACGCCCCCCTACCTCGTGGGCCCACTGGAGCTCCTCCGACCTCAACTCCAACTCTATATATTTGCTTTCGGGGAGAAAAAAATAGAGAAGAAGGATTCATCGCGTTTTATGATACGGAGCCGCCGCCAAGCCCTAAAACCTCTCGGGAGGGCTGATGTGGAGTCCGTTCGGGGCTCCGGAGAAGGGAATCCGTCGCCATCGTCATCATCAACCATCCTCCATCACCAATTTCATGATGCTCACCGCCGTGCGTGAGTAATTCCATCGTAGGCTTGCTGGACGGTGATGGGTTGGATGAGATTTATCATGTAATTGAGATAGTTTTGTTAGGGTTTGATCCCTAGTATCCACTATGTTCTGAGATTGATGTTGCTATGACTTTGCTATGCTTAATGTTTGTCACTGGGGCCCGAGTGCCATGATTTCAGATCTGAACCTATTATGTTTTCATGAATATATGTGAGTTCTTGATCCTATCTTGCAAGTCTATAGTCACCTACTATGTGTTATGATCCGGCAACCCCGAAGTGACAATAATCGGGACCACTCCCGGTGATGACCATAGTTTGAGGAGTTCATGTATTCACTATGTGTTAATGCTTTGGTCCGGTACTCTATTAAAAGGAGGCCTTAATATCCCTTAGTTTCCGCTAGGACCCCGCTGCCACGGGAGAGTAGGACAAAAGATGTCATGCAAGTTCTTTTCCATAAGCATGTATGACTATATTCGGAATACATGCCTACATTACATTGATGAATTGGAGCTGGTTCTGTGTCACCCTAGGTTATGACTGTTACATGATGAACCGCATCCGGCATAATTCTCTATCGCCGATCCATTGCCTACGAGCTTTCCATATATTGTTCTTCACTTATTTACTTTTCCGTTGCTATTGTTACCATCACTACAAAATACCAAAAACATTACTTTTGCTACCATTACTTTTGCTATCGTTACCACTACTATCATATTACTTTTCTACTAAATACTTTGCTGCAGATATTAGGTTTCCAGGTGCGGTTGAATTGACAACTCAGCTGCTAATACTTGAGAATATTCTTTGGCTCCCCTTGTGTCGAATCAATAAATTTGGGTTGAATACTCTACCCTCGAAAACTGTTGTGATCCCCTATACTTGTGGGTTATCAGTCCTCTACTTTGTTGTTGCAAGTTTTACGTGGCTGCTATGGGCTGAGCAAGAATCGTTCTTACCTACGCATCAAAAACCACAACGCGGTATAGTGATTGCTTTTTGATCTTCAGAAAGAACCATGTTCAATGAATCTGATTAAACTAAAGCTGGAGAAACAGACACCCTCTAGCCACCTGTGTACGAAGCACGTCGGTAGAACCAGTCTCGCGTAAGCATACGGGTAATGTCGGTCTGGGCCGCTTCATCCAACAATGCCGCTGAATCAAGAATCAACTAGTGACGGCAGGCAATATGTATATACCCACACCCACAACTCCTTTGCGTTCTACTTGTGCATATAACATCTACGCATAGACCTGGCTCGGATGCCACTGTTGGGGAATGCAGTAATTTCAAAATTTTCCTACGCACACACAAGATCTATCATGGTGATGCATAGCAACGAGAGGGGAGAGTGTGTCTACGTACCCTCGTAGACCGAAAGCGGAACCGTTTTATCAACGCGGTTGATGTAGTCGTACACCTTCACGATCCGTCCTGATCAAGTACCGAACGTACGGCACCTCCGCGTTCAGCACACGTTCAGCTCGATGACATCCTCGCCTTCTTGGTCCAGCAAGACGGGCGGAGTAGTAGGTGAGTTTCGGCAGCACGACGGCGTGGTGACAGTGTTGGTGAAGAACAATCTTCGCAGGGCTTCGCCTAAGCACTACGAAAACTATGACAGAGGATAAAGTAGAGGGGACGGGGTTGCCGGCACATGGCTTGGTGTTTCTTGATGTGTCTTGGGTGCTAGCCCAACCCCTCTATTTATATGTTGAGCCTTGGGGTCGAAACTTGGAGTAAAAGCCTACACAAAGTCAGTTTCATTCGAAAGGCAAGAGTCCTTCTCGGACTCCAGGACCAGACGCCAGGGATCCCGGCGTCTGGACCCAGATGCCAGGGACCCTGGCGTCTGACCCCTGGACTCCGCAAAACTTCCTTTTGCTCTTTGCAAAAACCTTGTGGGCTTTCCCCTTTTGCCCAAATAAAGTGCTCTCGTACCCAAACATTTCAGGAAACATCCGGAACCCCTTCCGGTGAATTCCGGAACCCTTCCGGAGACCAAACACTATTATCCCATATATCAATCTTTATCTCTGGACCATTTCGGAGTTCCTCGTCATGTCCGTGATCTTATCCGGGACTCCGAACAACATTCGGTCACCAACATACATAACTCATATAGTACTATATCGTCAACGAACGTTAAGCGTGCGGACCCTACGGGTTCGAGAACTATGTAGACATGACCGAGACACCTCTCTGGTCAATAACCAATAGCAGAACCTGGATGCCCATATTGGCTCCTACATATTCTACGGAGATCTTTATCGGTCGAACCACATAACAACATATGTTGTTCCCTTTGTCATCGGTGTGTTACTTGCCCGAGATTCGATCATCGGTATCTCAATACCTAGTTCAATCTCGTTACCGGCAAGTCTCTTTACTCGTTCCGTAATGCATCATCCCGCAACTAACTCATTAGTCACATTGCTTGCAGGGCTCATAGTGATGTACATTACCGAGAGGGCCCAGAGATACCTCTCCGATAGACGGAGTGACAAATCCTAATCTCGATCTATGCCAACTCAACAAATACCATCGGAGACACCTGTAGAGCACCTTTATAATCACCCAGTTACGTTGTGATGTTTGGTAGCACAAAAAGTGTTCCTCCGGTATTCGGGAGTTGCATGATCTCATAGTCATAGGAACATGTATAAGTTATGGAGAAAGCAATAGCAACAAACTAAACGATCATCGTGCTAAGCTAACGGATGGGCCAAGTCAATCACATCATTCTCTAATGATGTGATCCCGTTTATCAAATGACAACTCTTTGTCCATGGCTAGGAAACTTAACCATCTTTGATTAACGAGCTAGTCAAGTAGAGGCATACTAGTGACAATTTGTTTGTCTATGTATTCACACATGTACTAAGTTTCCGGTTAATATAATTCTAGCATAAATAATAAAAATTTATCATGATATAAGGAAATATAAATAACAACTTTATTATTGCCTCTAGGGCATATTTCCTTCACTGCTCTTAGCAGAAATGCATTGCGGCTATCCGGATGCTTGCATACGGAGTGCCCGGTGATCTCATTGATGAGTACGTCCGTATGAGCGAGTCTACGTGCCGAGACTCCATGTACAAGTTATGCAAGGTTGTGATTGCAGTGTTTGGCCCTGAGTACTTGAGAGAGCCAAATGTTGAAGATATAACCCGCTTGTTGGCGATGAATGCCAGTAGGGGCTTACCGGGGATGCTTGGCAGCATAGACTGTATGCACTGGGAGTGGAAGAACTGCTTTTCTGCTTGGCAAGGGAAGTATAGGGGCCATGTCAAGGCTTGCACTGTCATACTTGAGGCCGTGGCCTGACAAGATCTCTGGATCTGGAACTCTTTCTATGGCATGGCCGGATTGCATAATGATAACAAAGTGCCTCAACACTCACCGGTGTGTGCAAGGCTTGCTGAAGGCAACTTCCCGCCGATGAATGTTAACATCAACGGCCACAACTACAACAAAGGATACTACCTAGCTGATGGTATCGATCCTTAGTGGACCACTATTATGAAGACAATATCCAACCCTGTAGGAGAGAAGAGGAGGAGATTTGCACAAGATCAAGAGAGTGCTCGGAAGGATAATTTATCACGATTTATCCTCTGACGGGAAGCATTACAATAGGCATCCAAAAGGTGCGCCCCTTCCCCCTGCTTGCTTTAAAGAAACAACATGTTATCATCTGCAAAAAAAGTAGGTGATTCACTGGTGTCACCGACTGAGCCAAGTTCATAACACCAAACATTTGCTTCCAACAAGAAAATATAGGGTGAGAGAGCATCTCCCTGCCGGATTCCTCTAGATGGTTTAAAATTTTCTAGTCTCTTTTTCATTGAACATGAATGAAAAGGAAATTGAGCTTAGCATGCCCATAACCACAAATATCCACTACTGTGAAAAGCCCATTTTTTCATGATTGCCTGAAATAGACATATTCAATCATGTAAGCTTTCATCATATATTTAACTTTAGAGTGCAAAGATCTGTGTTTTTGTGCCTTTTTTTCTTCATAACGTGCAAAAGCTCATAAGAAGAAATAATGCTGCCAGTGGTTTCGCCGTTCCAGGTTTAGAAAGTCCTGCCCCTTCTGGGCCTCCAGCATCGAATCGGTTACAGAAAATCGCATGTCTCGGTCTCCTTTGTCCAACAACATGGCAATCCCTCATGGCCCATTTCCCTCTCCCAGCCGCACGTCCGCGGTGGGGTCTCCTATATGGCGCGGTGCATGCCAGGGAGTTTGGGCCGGCCCATTTGCAGGGCAGGACGCCCCCTGTTTTTTCTATGTTAAAATAATTCGGGATTATTAAAGATTCTAAATTTTTTTAAAAAATCGAATTATCAAAAGTAGTTCCTGAATTAAAAAATGTTCGTGATTTCAAAAGAATGAATATTTTTTAATTTTAATGAACAAAATTTTTTATGAGAATTTTTTAATAATGAATTTTTTTAATGAAAAAAATGAACTCGATGAAGATTTTTTAACTTGATGAACAAAATTGGTATTCAAGAACATTTTTTTGAAAAAAAAAGATGAACAGATTTTGCATCCAGTGAATTGTTTTTGAATTTAATGAAATTTTCTGAAACTGATGAGGAAATTTAAAATTTGATGATTTTTTTAAAAATTTGATGAACAAACTATGAATTTTGATGAACATTTTTTAAATCCGATGAACAAAAAATTGTATTCGATGAACATTTTTTTACATTGATGAATATTTTTTTTTGAATTTTATGAATAAAAATTTTTGCGCAGATTTGAAAAGAAATTTCGATTTTTTATAAATAAAATAAGAAAAACGAAAAGACGAAAAAAGAAAAAGAAAGAAAAAACGAAAGGAAAAAAGAAAAATGGGCCTGCCCATACGAACGCCCAGCGCGACGGGGGTGCGCCGTGCGCGCCAGGTCGCTCACAGGCGACATACGGCGAGATTCCCCGTCCGCGGCGGCCGACAGAGATGCCACCGCTCGGGTACGGCGTGCGTGCTCCGTCTACCCGTCGAGCCCTCGCCACTCCTTCTATCCGGCCGGCTTCGCGCCGCCGCCTCGGTACTGTGCACAGCAAAGCGTAGCGGCGGTTTCCCCCACGAGCTCCCCCTCGCGCATGAGCGGGGCTTTCGCATCTCCGGCGACCGAAGCGGGCAACACCGGCGAGCGGCTCTGTGGTGGGAATTCAGAACGACCCGCTTCCGTCCGAATCGTAAGTTCGAGCTCAATCTTCTGACATCGTGTACGTGATCCTCCTATACTGTTCTTTGGTCGATTTCTGTGGAAAGCGTTGACGACCGGCTACTTCAGAACAATGATGAAATGCGTAGAGTCACATTTACGTAGTAAATACTACTACTTCATATACTGGCAGTGATATGGGTAAGGAAATTGGTTAAATTTTTATAAACATACTGACAGTGCTAGAAAGTACATTACACCCTACATCGATCGAGGTCTACACATCTAACCTCATGCGATTTTTGCATCGCAGAGCAGAATTGGGAACGACGTGAAGCAATACAGAGCTAAGTCACATCCAGTACAAGAGGGAAGAAAAGCACACTGTTCAACGTATCAGATCTTCAGCACCGTGTCCGTTGAGTAACTTAAACGTCTTCATCGCCGCCTGCTTCGAAGGGGAACTACATTTTCAGTGTGGTCATAGTATACTAACCGTGCAATAAGGAAACACGCAAGCAATGCAAGAGCAATGAGTCCTCCCGAGGTGATTCCAGTGACCAGTGCAAAGCGCAAGCTATGCCGCTGTGAGGCGGAGGTTTGATCTGTTGCCGTGGAGGTGCAATCGAGGTTGAGCATGGGTCCACATAGCTTTGGATTCCCACTGTAGCTGGAATTTGAGAATGTATGAAACTGTCCTCCAGTTGGAACTGGTCCTTCTAGCCTGTTGTTGGAAACATCAAATGTAGAAAGGAAGTGCAAATCATTCAGTGCAGATGGTATTGCACCTGTAGGCTGGTTATCCGACAGATCAAGCATTTGCAGGTTTGTGAGGTTGCAGATTTCTTGTGGTATTTCACCAGTTAAGCTATTGGAGCTGAAATTGAGGCCGTCGAGCAATTTTAGCTGACCAATCTCCGGGGGAATTATACCAGTGAAATTATTGTTGTCTAGACGCAATATTCTAGGAAAAGCACTGACCATCTGGTATTGACGTGATGGTGTCCAAAATACAGGCAACTCAAGGAACTTCGGGTCCAACTTGGCAACATTTTCCTCTGATAGTAGCATCGGCAACTTTGTCAATGCAACTTCTATATTCCCTGTAAAGTTGTTGCTTGATATGTCTAGGTAGAATAGGAAGGCCAGTTCATCAATCCAGGATGGTATTGCTCCACTGAGTTAGTTTACTGATAAATCTATCATCTTCAATTTTGCAAGCTTTGATATCCAAAGAGGAATTTTCCCAACCAATGGGCAAGCATCTATGGTCAGTACCTGAAGATTCTCAAAACCATCAATTGTTTCATCCTGTGGTATGGTTTCACCCTTGAAGTTGGTTCCGATAAGCAGGGAGGTGAGGTTCTTGCAGCTCTTGAGCATTTGAAGTGCGTTTGTGATATTTTTAAAAGAGTTGTTGGTAATTGAAAAGAAGGAGAGGGACCTGAGATTGCCTATTATTGGTGAGAAGTGGCCATGAAAGTTGTTGTAAGCCAGCCGCAGCGCAACTAGATTGCTGCATGAGTAGATACTTTCAGGAATTGGACCGGTGAAGAGGTTCATTGAAAAATCAGCTATCCTCAGATCCAGCATGGTGAAATTGACTGTGCTAAGATCCCCGATAAAGCTGTTGTTTCTGATGGTAATGTATCTGAGATTTGAGCAGTTATCTAGTGCCGATGGCAGCTCACCAGACATATTGTTGTTGTCCAAATAGAGTTCCTCCAATCTTCTTAGCTGACCGACAGATTCTGGAATCTTGCCACTGAGACCAGTTGATCCAAGATCAAGGACAGTCAGACGGCTTAATTTGACTATGCTGGAACCATCAAGAACACCTTGCAAACCATTGTTGGCCAAAGAGAGGTGCTCCAGTGAGGTAGCATTGAATAGTCCATCAGGGAGAGGCCCGGTAAGGTTGTTGTGGCCAACCTTTAGCACTCTCAGCATGGAGCAACTGCCAAACCCTGGAGAAATATTGCCACTGAATTTGTTATGTGAGAGGTCAAGCATGGCAAATGATGGGCCATTGATGCAGATAGAAACAATATGGGTCCTTCAAAGCTGTTGTGGCTTGCACTAAAACACAAGTAATGTAGAAAAACAAACTCTGACCATTTCGTTACGCGTGTTGGTAACGACAGACCGTGAGGTGTCGGGGAGCAGGTAAATTCTTTAGAGAGTAGCTCCAGGTCAACGTGCCTGTCATAGAACGGGATTAGTTTAGGGAACCTTGGTTCATTGATTACTCATGTTGAGACGACTCGCCAGTTACAAGCCCAGAAATAGAGCACATCACACTTTGCAGAACAAGTCACCATCGGTAAGTGCCATTTCGGGAAGAAAACAACAGCAGCAGCAGCAACACTTGTACGTTTAACTTGCTCCCCTGTGCTGCTACTGCTGCTCTCTTGCTCTACTCCGCACCACCGGGTTGCGCCACGTTGATGCTCGGTTGGGTTGATTGATGCTGTTTAGGTTCTCTGCTCAGCACGCCTCTAGTTGGCTTTGTTAGTGTTGCTGTTGCTCTCGGTTTCCTCAGAATTACAGAGGCAGAGAAGAAACTGCAACACCTGTGAATGCTGTCAACGGTTTTCTGTAATTGAGTTGATTTTGAATGAGGTTGTATAGTACTGTGAATTCAGATGATGCATCAGGCATTGTACTCCCCTTGTAATCCAGTGGATCTATGTCAATAAATATGTGAATTCCATGGAGTAAACACCATTGTTGTAAGTATTTATTCTCTCTGCAATGTGACATGAAATTGGCCTGATATTGGCACCAATTGTATTGAACGAAATTTGCAGCAGTTGCAAAATTCAGAGAGCAAGTGCACATGAGCTTTTTGGTGCCCTCCTGATGCGACAAATAAATTCGATGTAAACTTTTTCTAGAGGGAGCGCGCATATCTTATTTTTCTCCTGAACAACAACAGTCACTTGGAACAGTTCGAGCACAGAAGCAATCTTGTTGGTGTAACAGGAACTGGTAGGAGAGGCAAAGAAGAGCAGGAGGATACCACTACAGAAGAAGCTCTGTCAGAAAGGGTTTGGCTAATTCCATTGCATGCTAAATTCTTCAGTCATACTCCAACTGTGTTACAGTATTATACTACTCCCTCTGTAAAACAACCCAGCATGGCCAGCAGTTGTTTCACCTTTAAGGCTAACACATCTTTCCCAACACGACGAGCAATTTCTTCCCAAGTTCTTTGAACATGTCGGTAGATTTGTAAGACCGAAACTCACTTTCAATTCATCAACTTCCTTCGATCATGTACATAACAGACAGGCAAGCAACTGCATTACAGTCATGCTAGTTACAACTGCAGTACTGAATGTTCCAACTGTTTGAGCTAGAGCCCTAAGCCATGTGAAGCTGCGTCCTGATCGAGAAGGTTTTCTTCACCATGGAGCTGCTGCACCTCCTGATTGGCTGCATCATCTTGGGCGCCTGCACCAACTGTGTCCTTCGCAGCCGTTTGGCGTCCTCTGCTTCTTGGTAACCTTGGCAGAGCTTGCGTTTCGCGGCTTCCATCTTCTCCTCGGAGCAGAGCCCAGCACGGTCACCCGCGGGGGACGCCTTCTTGCTGATTCCCACGGTCTTCACGACGATGCCAGAATCGACGGAGACATGTTGCTGCTGCTGATCGACGGCGATCTCCTTTGTCTGCGGCATGTTGATGTTGTCAAGCTTGTGCAGGGCGTCTCTGACCTTGGTGAGCTCGTCCTGCATCGACGCCCTCCACCCGCTCACGAGGCCTCTGGCCAGGACGCGGACGCGCTCCGACTCGTGCCTGCGCAGCGCGCAGACGGACTTGCCGAGGTCCGTGGAAACCAACAGGTCGGGCATCACCGGAACCAGTCGCAGCGTCTCAAGGGACTCCGCCATGTGGTCGTCGAGAATCTTGCAGAGGCGCTCCGCCTGATCGTCGTCCGCGGCGTCGCAGAGCTGCTCCACGATGTCGACCCTGGCGCGCCGGAGCTCGCCGCGTGAGTGGTCAGGGTCGGAGGGCTTGATGGCGGCATCCACAGAGTCGAAGGCGCGGAAGAAACGCTTCCATCGGCGGAGCGGGCTGCTCTGCGTGGGCGCGGCCATGGCGTGGCGGCGAACGCGAGCTCGGTGGTGCTCTTGTCTCGCGGGGTAGGCAGAAGGTTTGGCGATCAAGGAAAGCGATGAATTCTGTAGTGGATGTAGTACGCTTATATAAGTTCTGATGATGTGCAAGGCGAGCTCCACTCCAATTCGGATCAAGGAAACGCGTCAGGAATCCGAGTTCCACATGGACACACCGGCAGACGCGTGAATCCGTCCGGCCAGGGCCAGGATGTGTTGCGCGTCCACGGTGACACACTGACCGCGATGGCTCGTATTCTGAATGCCTTGCTGGAAGTTTTGAAGTATTGATCATGGCAAAATGCAATGGATAAAAATCATGGGTAAGCCCTTTCTCTTTTGTTCAAGTATTGATTCTTCTCCTCTCTGCCACTTTGAAGTATTGATTATTCTCCTCCTTGGTCATGTCATTTCCGAGAGTGTCAAAATGGGCACTCCTGATTTCTCTGCATGAGGAAGGGAGCTGAGAAGCTGCGGATGACACTTGAAGGTGCAGAGGAAGAGGAAGAACTGCAACACCTGTGAATGTTGCCACCATTTCCCGTTGTAATTGATTGAAGTTGTTACTGTGAATTCAGATTATGTATCAGGCATTGTAAATTCCCTTCTAATCCAGTGAATATGTACATTCAGATATTCAGTGAAGTAAACACCATCGTCGTCAAGTATGTATTTTTTCTCTGCGACGTGACATGTGGTTTGATTTGATACCGGCACCATTTGTATGGAACTAAATTTGCAGCAGTTGCCAAATTTGGCAAGTACACATGAGTTGCGGCAATTGTACTGAATATGTTAACTCAGTGCATCCATGTTAATTAAATGAAAGTGGTCTGCATCTACAGCAATTGTACTGAACAAAATTTGCAGCAGTTGCAAAATTCAGATGTTTGGATCAGTGTAATTGCCTGTACACATGAGCTGTTGGTAACAATGATCCATGTATGCATCAGGATTCAGGAAACATGCTTTTTGGCGCCTTCTTGATGCGACAAATAAATTCTGCATTGTTGAGGTGTAAATTTTTCTCGAGGGAGTAGAGCACACATATCTGTTCCTCTCCTGAAATTCAGTCACTTGGAATAGTTCACAAAAGAAATATTCAGCAGGGAGAGTGAACGAACTGCAGTTGGAAAAATGTTATTGTGATTTATACAAGTTACCAACATTGCTAGGAGATATTGTATTAATTTTTCGAATAGCTCTAATAGACTACCTTCCTCTTCATATTAGGTATTAGAAATGTTTCATTAGCACATTCAGTGATTCTTTTCCTTGGAGGTTGGAGCACATTCAGTGATTTCTCAACGCATGACCTTGAAAGAAGACCGCTGAAAAGAATGTCTTGGGTGGGTCATCACATTGAATAATTTCTTTGCAAGGCATTTTCTTAGTCTTAGCAAGTTAATTTCATTGCAGTGACCATAAATTGGACAGTTCAATATCTGTGGAGAATTGATATTTATACTTTATCCAATTTATACAACTTATGTACATGATCCATAGCAGATGGTGCAAGGTATTTGTGGGATTGGACTGCTTCAGTTTGGATTAATGATTCTCCCCCAGCACTGAGGTCTGAGGTGATGAATTTTGTTCCTAGCTACACCTGAAACTTAAGAGAATAAAAGAGAAGTGCATCCAAGTTACATTTAGATTTACACCATAGTTGGAGAGAGTGGAGATATCGGGTTCCTGGTGACAAAGGAACGGTGTTGACGTCATGGTTGGTTTTATTTTGGATAACGGGCTCATCGCCGCTGTTCATAAGTAAGTTTGAAACTCGTTTGGTGTTTGTTTTTGTAGTACTGTTTACAGGAAATAATTGTATCCTTTTAAAAAATGGTGGTTTTCTTCGTCGGTTGATCCCTTTTTGACATTTTGATCTGAGCACCTATATGTTTGACCAAAACGTGGAAATTGTGGTGTGTTTTTTGTTGTTGTTAATCTTGGTATGAATTTCAGTAGTCCACATGTCCTTCTTCCCCTTATATTCATTATGATTCAGAAATATGCATATATGGTTTTGACATTTCCTTCAAAAAATTCTATCTGTAGTGTGTTGTGATCAATATGCATGCATTCTACTCCCTCCGTTCTTTTTTATAAGACATTTTAGCCGCTTTGGGCGTGTCTGAAATGTGTAAAACGTCTTACAAAAGGGAACAAAGAAGTACTAATTTATATGCAAGGAACCTGAAACTTCTGTTTAAACATAATTATCATCGTCCTGCTGCATTCTTTGGGGCACAGATTTGTGTTCAACTAATCTAAGAATTAACAGGATAGATCATATTCTCAGTTTGTAGTCTACCAAGTAACTGATGTGACTTCACTGTATGTATTCGAGGGTGCAGATTTGTATACCTTGATCCGGTATTATGACCATGGCTCTTGGTGGTCTCTAAGTAGGCACCTGGCTGGCTTTATAAGCCCAAAGTGAATATTTGCATGGCTGTTATGGTCCAAAACTCCAAATGGATCTCCCGAGCTGACCTGCATACTAGACGATCTTGCCACAAGCTAAAATTCTCCTAGAGCATTGTGCTAGGCTCTGAACCTCGACCGTGTTGTTCTGTGTCTACATCATCTTGACGTTGCAAGCTATGCTAAAAGTAGGCCTGACCACAAGATTCCTACAGAGGAGGAAGAATTGCAATACATGTGTATGTTGCCAACGTTTCTCATTGTGATTGACTTGATTTTGAATGAAGCTAAATTCAGATGATATAATTCCCTTACCTCACTGGATCCATGCCAATGAATATGAAATTCAGACAACATATCTGTTCTTCTCCAGGAAAATAGCATATACACCAATTGTCTGAATGAAACAGGCTTTTTGGCGTCTTCCTGATGCGACAAGTAAATTCTGCATCAGGCTCAGAAGTTCAGCAAGCAGACATACTACAACAGAAGTTATCTGGAGTAGTAGTTCAAGCACAGAAGTGATCTTCTTGGTGGGATCATCACATCCAATGCTTTTACATAAAACATACTACAACAGACTGATCCAATGCTTTTACATGGAACAAATCCCTTGCATTAATTGATCAATTGTGATCATAATGCACACTAATTGATGGCCAAATTCACTCGCACTACTCAAAAGCATGCCAGTGAAATACTCCTACACACTTGCAACCTTTGCTGACTCTGCTTCCTCTGCTTCGATCACTTGACCACACATCTGTGGATTTGCATCGCTTGAGCAAAGTCCCGTCGACGAGCCATCTCGATGCGGTGAGCTTGATAACGCCAAGCTTGCTGTCTTGCTTGGAGCAGCTCCTCAGGGGACTTGGTCACGTCGGAGTGATGGATCCAGGGGTCGTTGAACTGCACCGTGTCCACCATCTGCTCCACCTTTCGCCGGGCCTCCGCTCTGCTATGCTCGATGTCCCGCCGACGGCTGGCCTCTTCTTCGGAGGCAGGGTGCGCCCAATCCATGGCGAGGCGAGCGTTCTCGATCACTTGGCGTATGCTGATCGGCGGCTTCGATTGCGTCGAGCTCGCCGGAGATTGGGCGACCTGGTTCTTGATCACAGAGGAGTGGAGATTCTTCGGATCCTTGCCGTTGCTGGGACATGGAAGCTTGCTGTTCTTGATGTTGGCGGCCACCGCGACATGGAGCTCGCCTCCGGAGCAGGCACCGCGTACGCGCTTCGCCGGCGGCTGCCCGTCGCACACGGACATGGGCCGCTTCGGCCTCTTGGCAGCGGCGGGATTCGCCATCAAGGCGGGATTCACGCGCACGCGGGAGGAGCAGGAGTGGAGGTCGCCAGCGGCGGCGCTACGGCGCGGGAGCAGAGACGGCGGGAGCACCGTGGTGCCGCCCATGGTTGGCCGTGGAATCGCGAGAGCAACGATCGAGGGAGGGCGAGGTCAGATGGATCGAGGGATGCTGATGGGAGGGCGAGGTGAGCTAGATCGGGAATTGGGGAAACGGAGCAGGCAAGAAAGAAGAGACGCGGGAGAGAGAAAAGTGGCGGGAAGCAATTCGAATCCGAGTCGTAGTCGGCCCAGGCATAGCTAAAACGCGTTGTGTGTTAATCTTGGTATATGAATTTCAGTAGTCCCCATGTCATTCTTCCCCTTCTAATACCTATGATTCAGAAATATGCATCTATGGTTTTGTCATTTCCTTCAAAAAAATTTATATCTGTAGTTTTTTGTAATCAATCAATATGCATGCATCCTACTCCCTCCGTTCTTTTTTAATGCGTTTTAGCCAGTCCGCTTTGAACTGTTTTGGGCGTGTCTGAAATGTTTAAAACGTCTTATAAAAGGGAACAAAAGGAGTACTAATTTATACGAAAGGAACTTGAAACTTCTGTTTAAACATAATTATCATCGTCCTGCTGCATTCTATGGGGCACGGATTTGTGTTCAACTAATCTAAGAATCAACGTGATAGATCATATTCTCAGTGTAGTGTACCAAGTAACTGCTGTGACTTCACTGTATATATTCGAGCTACATACAGTTTGAGGGTGCAGATTTGTATACCTTGATCCGGTATTATCACCATGGCTGTTGGTGGTCTCTAAGTAGGCACCTGGCTGGCTTTATAAGCCCAAAGTGAATATTTGCATGGCTGTTATGGCCCAAAACTCCAAATGGATCTTCTCCTGAGCTGACCTGCATACTAGGCGATCTTGCCACAAACTAAAATTCTCCTATAGAGCATTGTGCTAGGCTCTGAACCTTGACCGTGTTGTTCATCACCTCCCATTCGCGGTCAGTAGCATCACACTGACCGTGATGGCTAGTATTCTGAATGTCTTGCTGGAAGTTTTGCCTTGAGAATTGGAGACCAATGACTGGTGATGGTCAAATGGAGGCAAAAGATGGATGGTGTCGCTGGCCAAGTTCTGACCATTCAAGATGATAATACTATCTTTTTAACTGGTATTGTTCGTTTTACTGCCGATGGCAAGTGCTATTTAGGGTAAGAAACATCAATATTAACCCTGAAGTTCAGAGCTGCTACAAGTCAGACAACCAGAAACAGAACTGCTTTGTGTCTACATCATCTTGACGTTGCAAGCTATGCTAAAAGGAGGTCAAGAACTTGCATATAAAGATGAAAAAGAATCGGTCGCTCCAGGATCTACAAAGCATATTACAGAGCGGAGCTAATCTTTCCATTTCCCAGTGTATCAAAATGTGCACTCAGGATTTATCTTCAGGAGGAAACCAAGAAGCTGCGGATGATGCTGAAGGTGCAGAGGAAGAGGAGGAACAGCAACACCTGTGAATGTTGCGAACTTTTCCCATTGTAATTGAGTTGAATTTGAATGAAGTTATGTAGTGTGAATTCAGATGATGTACCAGGCCTTGTAGTTCCCTCGTTATTCAGCAGATTTATGTCAACGAATATGTGGATTCAGATATTCAATGAAGTAAGCACCATTGTTGCCAAGTATTTATTTTTGGCAATGTGACATGAAGTTTGATTTGATACTGGCACCAATTGTATCGAACGAAATTTGCAGCAGTTGCAAAATTCAGACAACAAGTACACATGAGCTATTTGGCAACAATGATGCATGTATGCATCAGGATTCAGGAGTTCAGTAGACATGCTTTTGGCGCCTTCTTGATGCGACAAGTAAATTCTGCATTGTTGTGGTGTAAAGTTTTCTAGACCAAGCCACATATCTGTTCTTCTCCAGGAAAATAGCAGTCATCTAGAATAGTAGTTCAAGAACAGAAGTAATCTTCTTGGTGGGATCGTGTGTGCCTGTCATTATTCATGAAAAAATAATTATTAGGAGGGAACAGATCTAATACTGCTGCATTCATCAGATCCAATGCTTTTACATACTAAAACAAATCCCTTACATTAATTGATCAATTGTGATCATAATGCACACTAACTACTGAAAAAAAATGCAGATTCTGCTTTTCTCAGCTACTGCAGTTTGCAGACTTTGCTTCCTCTGCTTTACTCTGCTTTACTCACTGGCCCCGTTGCCTCCGTGCATGCCGCTCTTGTAGTTTGCTTTTGCATGGATGGTTGTATCCTTTTCTTCTGTTCCGAGTGTCGTAGTGCTCAACCCTCCTGTTCGGGTGCTAGCTGTTGTAATGGGTAGTACGTCTGTTATGTCTCTCCGCCTGTTATCCTGGAATGTCCAAGGCCTGAGGGACAAGGATAAATGTGATGTTGTTAAAAACTCCGTTTGCTCCGCGGATCCCAGCTTTGTTGTCTTCAGGAAACAAAACTCGCTTAACTCGACTCTCGCAAAGCTATCTCGTTCCTCCCCGGGCGTCTTTCGCAGTTCGTTACCAAGCTCGCCGACGGCAGCCGTGGAGGGGTGGTTACGGCCTGGGACCCTCCTCCTTCTCTCTTGTCTCCTCCTTGGAGTCCACCTTCTCGCTAACGGTCACCCTCGCTTGCACTTCCACGGGGGGGTGTCTAACGTTGACTAACGTCTATGCGCCCTCGGACCATTCTCTCACGAGGGATTTTGTCGAGGACATGCTCACCCTCCCCCCAAGCGTCTCCGGGGCTTGGCTCGTTGTGGGGGATTTCAACCTCATTCGCCACCGCGACGAGAAGAGTGGGGGGTGTTTCCACGCAGGGCGAGCGGCCGCTTTCAACTCGCTCATCAACTCGCTTGCACTCCATGAGCTGCACCTCTCCGACCGGCTTTTCACCTGGTCCAACCGTCAAAACCCCCCGATCCTAGCCAGGCTCGACCGGGTGTTTTTTGACAACTCTTGGGACGCCGCTTTCCCGGACACTACCCTTCCGTCTCGCCCCCGCACCACCTCTGACCACGTGCTGCTCCTAGTCACTGCCTCTACTACAATTCCAAAACCGTCGCGGTTCTTCTTCGAAAATGCCTGGCTCCTGGACCAATCCTTCCTCCCTACCACTCTCCCCTCCTGGTCGGGTACGGTCCGTGGCTCAGGCGCCGCGGGTGTCCTTGCAGCCCGGAAAAAGGCATTCAGGTACGCCGCCAAGGTATGGAAAAAGCAACACCGGTTCATCCCCACCTTCGACAATGACTGTCGTTTCTTGATTGATCTATTCGATTTTTGGGAGGAAACACGTGCTCTCTCTGCAGCTGAGGCGTCCCTCTGTCTCGACGCGCGGCTTGCCCTTCCTGCTTCGGTTCGCCGGCAGTGCACCCACTGGCGGCAGCGAGGGAAGCGCCGGGCGGTCCGCGAAGGCGACGAAAACACCAAGTTTTTCCACGCCTCCGCCTCCACCCGACGACGACGCAACACCATCGGCACGCTGGAAGTTGAAGGGGTGCAGGTGGTGGACCATGCTGGCAAGGCCGCCACCTTGCTGGGCTTCTACTCGGCTCTACTGGGCCGGCCCAGGCCCCCCACCTGGCGCTTCGATCTACGTCGACGCACCTGTGGTTGACGGGGCGGCGCTGGTGGCTCTATTCGACCACGCCGAGATCAAAGCCGCGGTCCACGCCCTGGATCGCACCAGCGCCCCGGGCCCGGACGGCCTTGGTCCTGCCTTCTACTCCCTCCGTCCGGGTTTATTGGGCCTCTGAGCCACGGAGTACAATTCCAATTTATAAGGCCCCTCGTCTAAAAATCAGCTCAACAACGCCTATTAAGCAAGAACTTTAATGTCGCGCTAATTAAATTGGGCATGCATGCATGCGTGCATGGACTGGGATTGGACAGTGCTCGGTGCATGCAGGCGTGGGAAAGAGAGCAGGCGTGAGAAACGGAGCCGGCCGCTGTGTTTCGAGGAACCGCTGCAGTTACTATGAAATAAATCAAACGATGTCTTGGTTCCGCCGCTTTGGCTCAGAGGCCCAATAAACCCGGACGGAGGTAGTACCAGGCGGCGTTGGTGGAGGTGGCGCCGGACATCCACCACCTCTTTGCAGAGTTCCATGCTGGGGCTGCCCGCCTCGATGGGATCAACAAAGCCTACATCTCTCTCCTGCCCAAGAAACCGGGCGTTCCGACCCCGGCTGATTTCCGGCCCGTCTCGCTTCAAAACGACGACATCAAGATCCTCTGCAGGGGGCTCACGACGAGGCTTCAATGACAAATCGCCCTCCTGATCGACGAGGATCAATCTGGCTTCGTGAGAGGGCGCAACATCTCGGAGAATTTTGTGTATGCCACGGAGCTGGTGCAGTGCTGCCACAGACGGCGCGCCCCGGCGGTGGTGCTGAAGCTCGACTTCGCCAAAGCTTTTGACTCCATCAACTGGGCAAGTTTGAGGACTATCATGGAGGTGCGGGGGTTCCCACCGCTCTGGTGCGCATGGATGGACTCCCTCTTCCACTCATCGCGCTCGGCCGTCCTCCTCAACGGCGTGCCGGGGAGGTGGTTCCAGGTTGGCTGCGGCCTGCGGCAGGGGGATCCGGTCTCCCCCTACCTCTTCATCATCGTCGCCGACGTCCTCCAATGCCTCATCCGCCATGACGATGTGCTTCGCCACCCCCTACTGCCGGACGCCCCGGCGGTGGTGCTTCAGTACGTCGACGACACCCTGATTATCATGCGGGTGTGCGGGCGGGGGGCGGCGCGCCTCAAGCTACTTCTGGACCAGTTCGCAGAGGCCACCGGGCTAGTGATTAACTTTGCCAAAAGCACCCTCGTCCTGATGCACGCCGACGCCGACATTGTGGAGCAGGTGGTGGCTGCCCTGGGATGCGCCGCCGGCGTGTTCCCGCAGTCATGCCTGGGGCTCCCTCTTTCATGGGAAAAACTGCGCTTCGCCGACTTCTTGCCCATGATCGCGAAGGTGGACGTGTACCTTGCCAGATGGGCTGCTCGCCTTCTCTCGCCCGCCCGGGCGGCTCGTCCTCATAAACGCCGTCCTCGACGCCCTGCCTACCTATGCCATGGCAGCGCTGCTCCTGCCGCCTGCCGTCATTCGTGCTCTAGATGGACTCCGTCGCTCGTTCCTCTGGAACATCGCTGAACGGGCGTCAGGCGCTCAATGCCTGGTCGCGTGGTGTCAGGTCTGTCGCGCCAAAGCCGAAGGTGGCTTGGGTGTGCGCGACCTAGTCACCCAAAATGAGTGCCTTCTTCTAAAGATGATACACCGGATGCATGCCTCACCATGATCGAGATGGGCGTCGTGGGTCTGGGCGGGCGCGGCCGGCCACTCTCTCCTCTCGCGCGGCGAGTTGGTGCTGGGCGAGCACCGGGCCTCCATCGTCAAGCTGCTGCCACTCTACCGATCCCTCACAAGGGTGGACGTGGGGGATGGGAGGTGCTGCTCCTTCTGGTGGGACTGCTGGCTCCCCTGTGGAGCGATCGCCTCAGTCTTCCCCGCTCTCCTCTAGCACATAGTCGAGGCCGAGGTCACGGTGTGGCAAGTGCGGCGGTACGGCCTCAATAGCTTTCTGGTCCCCAGACTCACGGCCGTGGGCGCGCGCGAGCTGCGGGGTGTTCAGAGGTTGCTGGACAAGGCGCCGCGCCGAGAGGGCCCCGACGAGCATCGGCTGATACATGCGAGGGCGCACGCGGGGGGCCTGTCCTCCAGCTCGGTCTACGCCCTCTTGCGGTTCGGTGGGGTGACCGCGACCTACGCCGCCATGATCTGGGGCGCGCGAGTGCCTTCCCGAGTCAAATTCTTCTGCTGGCTGTTGGTTCAGAGACGCATCCACACGCGGGATGTCCTGCTACGGAAGTGCATTCTTGCTGCCGATGAGGCCGGCTGCCCTCTGTGCCCCGCCTCTCTCGAGACCGCGGACCACCTGCTGTTTGCCTGCCCGTTCGCGGGCGGTTTCTAGCACAAGGTCGGGATGAGTGCGGACGGGGCATCGGTCAGCAACTTGAACTCCCTGGCTAGGGCGGCAAACAACATTGTCGATTCTGGGGTGAAGTTTGTGATGCTCTGCTGCTGGCAACTATGGAAGCATCACAATGCCGTGGTCTTCCAGCGGCTGGCGCCGTCCTTGGCCAGGGCCCTGCAGTGCTGTCGGGAGGACGCTAATCTATGGCGTGTTCGCTTGCAACAAGACCGCAGGGCTCACGTCGACTCCTGGCTTAGGGCTCTCGCCTACTAGGCTTGTCTTTCTCACTCGGGATTATGCCCATGTTTTGACCCGTTTGTAAAACACTCTCTCTCTAAAATTCTGGGGGCCTAGCCCGCCGTGATCAATATATTCAGGTGGGGGACCCCCCCCCCCCCCCCGCGTGAAAATACAAAAAAAAATGTTCGTGGAATTACATGACTTGAGCAACAACACTCTTCTGATTCGATGGAACTGCATCACTTGAGCAACGTCTCCATGCATGTCCCGTCGACGAGCCATCTCGATGAGCTGAGTTTGAGCACACCATGCTTCTTGTCTTGCTTGGAGCAGCTCCTCAGGGGACTTGGTCACGTCGGAGGGATCAATGTATGGGTCGTTGAACTGCACGGTGTCCGCCATCTGCTCCACCTCCGCCGGGCCTCCGCTCTGCTGCGCTCAATGTCCCTCCGACGGCTGGCCTCTTCTTCGGCGGCAGGGTGAGCCCAATCCATGTCCACCATCCGCTCTTCGGCGGCAGCGCGAGCCATGGCAAGGCGAGCGTTCTCGATCAGTTGGCGCATGCTGTTCGGCGGCTTTGATTGCGTCGCACTCGCCGGAGATTCGGCGACCTGGTTGTTGATCACGGAGGCGTGGAGGCACGTCGGACTCCTCGGATCGTTGCCGCTGCTGGGACACGGAATCGTGCTGCTGTTCTTCATGTTGGCGGGGGCTGTCACATGGAGCTCGTCCCCGGAGCTTCCACCGCGTACGCGCTTCGGCGCCGGCGGCTACCCGTCGCGCACAGACACGGGCTGCTTCGGCGTCTTGGCAGCAGCGGGGTTGGCCATCGAGGCAGGGTTTAGGCGCACGCTGGAGCAACTGGAGTGCAGGTCAGCGGCGGCGGCGGCGCTACGGCGCGTGAGCAGAGACGGGAGAACCACCGTGGTGCCGCCCATGTTTGCGGCCGCTGAGTCCCGAGAGCAAAGATCTGGCGGCGGGAGGGATGAAGAGATTGCGGTGGAGGCCGAGCAGAGGGCAAAGTCAGATGGAAGAAAACAACGACAACAGCACTTCTAGGTCCTGAAGCAAAAAAATTGGAGAATAACTTTTTTTCATGATAATACGTGTCTCATTCATATTATAAAGAACAAAGTACAAGTCACGTAAAAATCGACATGACAAAACTGAAAAGATAGCAGAACACCTCCGAGCTTGACACCAACGCCCGTCACCTGCCTTCGGCACCACCACAGTAACCACCGAAGAAAAGAATGAAGATTCACCTCCTCATCCGAGCTCGACGCGACTCCATCACTGATAAGCAGCTTTGCGAACTTTCAAAGTGGCTTACCAAAAATGAAGCTCTTGCCATTAAACGAATCAGACCGAGGCAACACCCCGAACACGCCACACTTTTGCCCGAGATATAAACATGTGTATTATATAAATGTGTGTATTACATATTTGGTTTTGAAAATTACAATACAAAAATATTATTTTAATTATACAATCATTTCAATAATTATACGCACATTTGTATACTTAAAAAATATTCATATTTAAAATTTAAAACGTTATTATGAATATTCAATCATGGCTAATATTTAAGAGGGGCGACTTAGCTCCCGAGCTCATCTACACTCGCCATGAACAGTAAAAAATACTGAAAAAAATCAAAAAGCAAAATCTGAATTTTTGTTTGCATGGAAGATGTTTCAGAGCGTGAGGATCCTGCAAAATTTCAGCTCGTTTCGACATCTAAGGAGGACTCAGCAAAAAAGACAAATTTTAAGGTATGTGAAAAAGTGTCCTGTTTGGACCGATTTTGTTTTTTATGAGAACTACACGTATGTCCAAACGATCTAAAATTCGACACAGACCTCAGGCACTGAAACATCTACCACGCAAAAAAGGGAATATTTTGAATTTTTTTTTATTTTACAGTTTATAGGGTGCAGATGAGCTCGAGCTCAGAAATGAATATTTGCTAATATTTAAGCTTATAACTTTTTTGAATATAAGTCATGTATAAAACTTAAATATAAGCTGCAAGTGTATATTTTTTGGGAAACGATTGGGCGCGATGCGCCGGCCGAACTTTGGGCCGGTCGCGTTCACGCGCGCTTCGCCCCAGCCATCCACTAGGCGACACATAGACACGGGGCCACCAAACGCTATCCTTTCTGTTTTCTTCAACCTCGTGCGGATCTTGCCCCACAACGCATGCATATCTCGCCTCCCCCGTTGCAGCACGTGAGCAGCTTGCCGTCGGCCATGGATGTAGCTTGGAAGATTGAAGTCTCCGCTGGCCATGGTTGTAGCCCCGCTCGTGTTCCCACCTCCCCCTTCTTCCTTGTCCCTCACTTCCTTTCTCCTCCTCCTCTCCCCCGCCCTCCTTTTTTTGCTGCAACCGGCGGCAAGCCAAACGTCGTGGAGGGGACCGAGGTGCCCCGTTATACGACCATGGCGACCGAGGGGAGCTGCAACCGCGGCATCGGGGAGAGTTGCGAACAATGTTTTCCCATGCTACAACCGTGGACGCAAAAAGCTACATCCAGTAGATAAAAAAGCTTCAACCAAACAATGGAACAGAGGAACAGCAGATGATAGGCGCGGTGATCGTCGCCAGTCCAGGAGTTGCAACCAGCGACAAAATTTGCTGGAACTAGAAGCAAAAAAAGCTACAACCGCCTGCAAAATAAGCTACTACCGGCAACAGAAAAGTCTTGCTTTGCTAGAATGCACCACCGGCGTCACAGTTTTGCTACCACCGTGTCGCTGTTTTGTTACAACCGGAGTTTCTTTTTGCTACAACCGGCTGTCGGCGATGCTAGAACTGGCAGTGCGACAAACTACAAGCAGCAGACAGGGAATGTTACAACCACATCCTTTTTTTTGCTACAACCACATCCTGTTTTTGCTACCATCGGCGACTTTTTTGTTACATGCGTGGCAGACAACGGGCGCCAATGCTTCAACCTGACATGGAAAAAAGCTTCAACTCACTAAGGAGAAGTTACAACCGGTGGCGGAAAAAGCTTCAACAGGCATAGTGGAAAAAGCTTCACCCGTGGAAAAATGCTTCAACCGGCGTAACAAAAGCTTCAATCAGAGGCTAAAAAAGCTTCAACCGGGGACGAGTCTGTGGGCGCATGAGCGGCGACAGCGACAAGCGGCGACAAAGAGGGAGAGGACGGGGGTGCTGCGACGGTGAGGGAGAGGACGTGGATGCTTCCCATTCTTGCCGGAGCACACGCACGAGGTGGCTGGGGCAGGGACACATCGCGCGTGAATGGATCTGAAGCGTGGGGAGGGAGGAAGAAGATGATATGACGTGGGGGGACGGGGGATCGGACGGCTCCTGCCTGCCAGATCGCACGGCTGCAGGCTGACCGTCCCAAATTTGGGCCGGTGCGCCGGCGCGTATCACAGCCCATATTTTTTTGGATTCATTAAACATATTTATTTAATAAAAAAAATCAATGTATGTATTTACTAAATATTTTTATATAATACACATGTTTATATTTAAATATTTTTATTTACTAATCATCGTTTGCATGTATAGTATTTTTACCACATAAATATATGAACATAATTTTATTACTTATGTTATACAAATATCTTAAATGTTTTATTACTTATGTTTTACTAAATATTATATATATAATACACATGTTTATATTCCAATGTTTTATGTAATAATCATTATCTGTATGTTTAGACACACAAATATTTGAAAATAATTTTATTACTTATGTTCTATAAAAATCTTTTAAAAAATAGCGCCCGCACAATGGGCTGTATTATCCGCATACCAATTAAGATCCACATGAATCCTCGTCAAGTGTACATATTTGCTCGTTATCCATATTGACATGAATGTCCTAGTGGCTACACGATTCGTGTTGAATAAATTTTTGGCTGGTTCGAGTCCTGGCACACGCTTTTTGTTGGTTAATTTTTGCATATATGTATAGTATTTGTGGTTCTGTCTTCCTATAAATAGAAAAATGTGAGGGTGTTTTGTTCAAAAATGCATCTCTATGGTTGACTTTTTCCACAAATAAGAAGATTTGGTGTTTTGTGTAAAAATACGTCACTGGCAAGTGGGGGATACACATGAATACACCCGCGTACGCGTAGTGTGCCCGTATCTGCACGCTTGGGTCAAATTAGATGACCACAAAACTGTATTTTTAAAGTTCTAACAACAAATTGAACATGCGACGCAAGTTCTAAGACTCCCAGTGATATTACCTCTTAAGCTTAACAACTAGGGGTGGAGCGGTCCAATGATTTGGAGGAGACTATGGTGGTTGGTGGGGATGTATCTGGTGCATCAAGGCAATTGGTGCTACCGGTGTACCGGCCGCCCGTTGCACATTCAAAAATGTTCGAAAAACTTCAGAAAAAATTTAGTGCATTGACACAACATCAATGTACGGTGTCAGAAAAATTTAAATCAAAATTCAAAACATTGCTTGAGATACAAAAATGACAAATTTGACACTGAATAGTACATAACACAAGTTGGGCTTCAGTTGTGGCCCATTAACACATTGACGTCAAATTTGCCATTTTCATATCTTGAGCATTGTTTCAAAATTTTGATTTGAATTTTTGTGTCAACATACATTGATGTTGTGTCGATGCACTAAATTTTTTGCGCATTTTTTCGAACAATTTTTAATGTGCAACGGGGTCCGATGCACCGGTAGCACCAATTGCCCCGGTGCACTAGATACGTTCCCGGCGGTTGGCAAATGGCATGGCTTGTCAGGATACAGGGATCAGATAGCTTTGCCCTTCTCCATGTAAGAATTTACAAAGCATTTAATGAAGGGGAGAGGAAGGCAAGAGGTAGGTGGTAGGAGGAAGAACCCTTTTCTTTTATAGTCCCTCCTCCAAATCTAACCATTAGGCAAAAAAGCCCTGGAGCGGTAGGTGAGCGGTACAACCGCTCCATATAGTGCCGCTTCTTAGAGGTGCACGTCGGCCGTTAACCCGCAAGGCTGCGAGCCACGCTGGAGAGAGGGCAGCGTGCCACACCATGGTGCTCCTCCGGAAGGAGGAGCGTTGCTGCCGGGATGTGACCGCCGCCGCCGTAGATGGGCATGCCACTGGAGGCCGCGGATGCAGCCACTGTTGGGAACGCAGTAATTTCAAAAAAAATCCTACACACACGCAAGATCATGGTGATGCACAACAACGAGAGGGGAGAGTATCGTCTACGTACCCTTGTAGACCGTAAGCGAAAGCGTTATGACAACGCGGTTGATGTAGTCATACGTCTTCACGATCGACTGATCTAGTACCGAAGATACAACACCTCCGTGATCTGCACACGTTCGGCTCGGTGACATCCCGCGAACTCACGATCCAGTAGAGCTTCGAGGGAGAGCTTCATCAGCACGACGACGTGATGACGGTGATGATGTTGCTACTGGAACAGGGTTTCGCCTAAGCACCGCTACGATATTACCGAGGTGGATTATGGTGGAGGGGGGCACCACACACGGCTAAAGATCAATGATCAACTTGTGTGTCTATAGGGTGCCCCTCCCCGTATATAAAGGAGTGGAGGAGGAGGAGGGGGCCGGCCTCTCTAGGCGCGCCCCAAAGGAGTCCTACTCCCACCGGGAGTAGGATTCCCCCCCCCCTTCCTTTTGTTGGTTCTAGGAGAGAAGGAAGGAGGAGGAAGAAGGAAGGAAAGGGGGGTCGGGCCCCCTCCCAATTCGGATTGGGCTTGGGGGGGCCCTCCTTTGCTTCTTTTCCCTCTCTTCCACTAAGGCCCAATAAGGCCCATATACCTCCCGGGAGGTTCTGGTAACCTCCCGGTGCTCCGGTATACTCCTGATTTCACCTGGAACCATTCCGATGTCCAAACATAAGCTTCCAATATATCGATCGTTACGTCTAGACCATTTCGAGACTCCTCGTTATGTCCGTGGTCAAATCCGGGACTCCGAACTACCTTCGGTACATCAAAACACATAAACACATAATACCGATCGTCACCGAACGTTAAGCGTGCGGACCCTACGGGTTCGAGAACTATGTAGACATGACCGAGACATGTCTCCGGTCAATAACCAATAGCAGAACCTGGATGCTCATATTGGTTCCTACATATTCTACGAAGATCTTTATCGGTCAAACCGCATAACGATATACGTTGTTCCCTTTGTCATCGGTATGTTACTTGCCCGAGATTCGATCGTCGGTATCTCAATACCTAGTTCAATCTCGTTACCGGCAAGTCTCTTTACTCGTTCCATAATGCTACATCCCGTAACTAACTCATTAGCTACATTGCTTGCAAGGCTTATAGTGATGTACATTACCGAGAGGGCTCAGAGATACCTCTCCGACAATCGGAGTGACAAATCCTAATCTTGATTCATGACAACTCAAAAAACACCATCGGAGACACCTGTAGAGCACCTTTATAATCACCCAGTTACGTTGTGACGTTTGGTAGCACACAAAGTGTTCCTCCGGTATTTGGGAGTTGCATGATCTCATAGTCATAGGAACATGTATAGTTATGGAGAAAGCAATAGCAACAAACTAAACGATCATCGTGCTAAGCTAACGGATGGGTTAAGTCAATCACATCATTCTCTAATGATGTGATCCCGTTAATCAAATGACAACTCATGTCTACAGTTAGGAAACATAACCATCATTGATTCAATGAGCTAGTCAAGTAGAGGCAAACTAGTGACACTCTGTTTATCTATGTATTCACACATGTACTAAGTTTTCGGTTAATACAATTCTAGCATGAATAATAAACATTTATCATGATATAAGGAAAAATGAATAACAACTTTATTATTGCCTCTAGGGCATATTTCCTTCAGTCTCCCACTTGCACTAGAGTCAATAATCTAGATTACTGTGTAATGATTTTAACACCCATGGAGTCTTGGTCCTGATCATGTTTTGCTCGTGAGAGAGGCTTAGTCAACGGGTCTGCAACATTTAGATCCGTATGTATCTTGCAAATCTCTATGTCTTCCTCCTTGACTTGACCGAGGATGGAATTGAAGCGTCTCTTGATGTGCTTGGTTCTCTTGTGAAATCTGGATTCCTTTGCCAAGGCAATTACACCAGCATTGTCACAAAAGATTTTCATCGGACCCGATGCACTAGGTATGACACCTAGATCGGATATGAACTCCTTCATACAGACTCATTCATTTGCTGTCTCCGAAGCAGCTATGTATTCCGCTTCACACGTAGATCCCTCCACGACGCTCTGCTTGGAACTGCACCAACTGACAGCTCCACCATTTAATAAAAACACGTATCCGGTTTGTGACTTAGAGTCATCCAGATCAGTGTCAAAGCTTGCATCGACGTAACCATTTACGATGAGCTCTTTGTCACCTCCATATACGAGAAACATATCCTTAGTCCTTTTCAGGTATTTCAGGATGTTCTTGACCACTGTCTAGTGATCCACTCCTGGATTACTTTGATACCTCCCTGCTAAACTTATAGCAAGGCACACATCAGGTCTGGTACATAGCATTGCATACATGATAGAGCCTATGGCTGAAGCATAGGGAACACCTTTCATTTTCTCTCTATCTTCTACAGTGGTCGGGCATTGAGTCTGACTCAACTTCACACCTTGTAATACAGGCAAGAACCCTTTCATTGCCTGATCCATTTTGAACTTCTTCAAAACTTTATCAAGGTATGTGCTTTGTGAAAGTACAATCAAGCGTCTTGATCTATCTCTATAGATCTTGATGCCCAATATATAAGCAGCTTCACCGAGGTCTTTCATTGAAAAATTCTTATTCAAGTATCCTTTTATGCTATTCATAAATTCAATATCATTTCCAATCAACAATATGTCATCTACATATAATATCAGAAATGCTACGGAGCTCCAACTCACTTTCTTGTAAATACAGGCTTCTCCGAAAGTCTGTACAAAACCATATGCTTTGATCACACTATCAAAGCGTATATTCCAACTCCGAGAGGCTTGCACCAGTCCATAAATGGATCGCTGGAGCTTGCACACTTTGTTAGCACCTTTTGGATCGACAAAACCTTCTAGTTGCATCATATACAACTCTTCTTTAAGGTATCCATTAAGGAATGCAGTTTTGACATCCATTTGCCAAATTTTATAATCATAAAATGTGGCAATTGCTAACATGATTCAGACGGACTTAAGCATCGCTACGGGTGAGAAGGTCTCATCGTAGTCAACTCCTTGAACTTGTCGAAAACCTTTTGCAACAAGTCGAGCTTTGTAGACAGTAACATTACCGTCAGCGTCAGTCTTCTTCTTGAAGATCCATTTATTCTCTATGGCCTGCCGATCATCAGGCAAGTCAACCAAAGTCCATACTTTGTTCTCATACATGGATCCCATCTCAGATTTCATGGCCTCAAGCCATTTTGCGAAATGTGGGCTCATCATCGCTTCCTCATAGTTCGTAGGTTCGTCATGGTCAAGTAACATGACTTCTAGAACAGGATTACCGTACCACTCTGGTGCGGATCTTACTCTGGTTGACCTACGAGGTTCGATAGTAACTTGATCAGAAGCTTCATGATCATCATCATTAACTTCCTCACTTACTGGTGTAGGAATCACTGGAACTGATTTCAGTGATGTACTACTTTCCAATAAGGGAGAAGGTACAATTACCTCGTCAAATTCTACTTTCCTCCCACTCACTTCTTTCGAGAGAAACTCCTTCTCTAGAAAGGATCCATTCTTAGCAACGAATATCTTGCCTTCGGATCTGTGATAGAAGGTGTACCCAACAGTCTCCTTTGGGTATCCTATGAAGACAAATTTCTCCAATTTGGGTTCGAGCTTATCAGGTTGAAGCTTTTTCACATAAGCATCGCAGCCCCAAACTTTAAGAAACGACAACTTGGGTTTCTTGCCAAACCATAGTTCATAAGGTGTCGTCTCAACGGATTTAGATGGTGCCCTATTTAACGTGAATGCAATTGTCTCTAAAGCGTAACCCCAAAACAATAGCGGTAAATCAGTGAGAGACATCATAGATCGCACCATATCTAGTAAAGTACAATTACGACGTTCGGACACACCATTACGTTGTGGTGTTCCAGGTGGCGTGAGTTGCGAAACTATTTCGCTTTGTTTCAAATGAAGTTCAAACTCATAACTCAAATATTCGCCTCCGCGATCAGATCGTAGAAACTTGATTTTCTTGTTACGATGATTTTCCACTTCACTCTGAAATTCTTTGAACTTTTCAAATGTTTCAGACCTATGTTTCATTAAGTAGATATACCCATATCTGCTCAAATCATCTGTGAAGGTGAGAAAATAACGATATCCGCCGCGAGCTTCAATGTTCATTGGACCACACACATCAATATGTATGATTTCCAATAACTCTGTTGCTCGCTCCATTGTTCCGGAGAACGAAGTTTTAGTCATCTTGCACATGAGGCATGGTTCGCATGTACCAAGTGATTAATAATCAAGTGATTCTAGAAGTCCATCAAAATGGAGTTTCTTCATGCGCTTTACACCAATATGACCTAAATGGCAGTGCCACAAATAAGTTGCACTATCATTATCAACTCTGCATCTTTTGGCTTCAATACTATGAACATGTGTATCACTACTATCAAGATTTAGTAAGTATAGACCACTCATCAAGGGTGCATGACCATAAAAGATATTACTCATATAAATAGAACAACCATTATTCCCTGATTTAAATGAATAACCGTCTCGCATTAAACAAGATCCAGATATAATGTTCATGCTCAACGCTGGCACTGATACGTCCAATTTGCATTATGCTTTTATATCAATATTTATTGCATTATGGGCTGTTATTACACATTATGTCACAATACTTATGCTTATTCTCTCTTATTTTATAAGGTTTACATGAAGAGGGAGAACGCCGGCAGCTGGGATTCTGGGCTGGAAAAGGAGCAAATATTAGAGACCTAATCTACACAGCTCCAAAAGTCTTGAAACTTCACGGAAGTTATTTCCAGAATATATAAAAAACACTGAGCGAAGAAAGTTCCAGAGGGGGCCCACACCCTAGCCACGAGGGTGGGGGGCGCGCCCTACCCCCCTGGGCGCGCCCCTGCCTCGTGGGCTCCCTGGTGGCCCTCTGATGCCCATCTTCTTCTATATGAGGTCTTTCGTCCGAGAAAAAATAATAAGCAAGCTTTTGATGACCCACGAGTATAGGGGAACGCAACAGCTTTCGAGGGTAGAGTATTCAACCCAAATTTATTGATTCTACACAAGGGGAGCCAAAGAATATTCTCAAGTATTAGCAGATAAGTTGTCAATTCAACCACACCTGGAAACTTAGTATCTGCAGCAAAGTGTTTTGTAGCAAAGTAATATGATAGTGATGGTAACGGTAACAAAAGTGTAACGAAAGCAAAGTAATGTTTTTGGTATTTTGTAGTGATTGTAACAATAGCAACGGGAAAGTAAATAAGCGTAAACAAGTATATGGAAAGCTCGTAGGCATCGGATCAATGATGGATAATTATGCCGGATGTGGTTCATCATGTAACAGTCATAACATAGGGTGACACAGAACTAGCTCCAATTCGTCAATGTAATGTAGGCATGTATTCCGAATATAGTCATACGTGCTTATGGAAAAGAACTTGCATGACATCTTTTGTCCTACCCTCCCGTGGCAGCGGGGTCCTAATGGAAACTAAGGGATATTAAGGCCTCCTTTTAATAGAGAACCGGAACAAAGCAATATCACATAGTGAATACATGAACTCCTCAAACTACGGTCATCACCGGTAAGTATCCCGATTATTGTCACTTCGGGATTAACGGATCATAACCCATAATAGGTGACTATAGACTTGCAAGATAGGATCAAGAACTCTCATATATTGATGAAAACATAATAGGTTCAAATCTGAAATCATGGCACTCGGGCCCTAGTGACGAGCATTAAGCATAGCAAAGTCATAGCAACATCAATCTCAGAACATAGTGGATACTAGGGATCAAACCCTAACAAAACTAACTCGATTACATGGTAAATCTCATCCAACCCATCATCGTCAGCAAGCCTACGATGGAATTACTCACGCACGGCAGTGAGCATCATGAAATTGGTGATGGAGGATGGTTGATGATGACGATGGCGATGAATCCCCCTCTCCCGAGCCCCGAACGGACTCCAGATCAGCCCTCCCAAGAGGTTTTAGGGCTTGGCGGCGGCTCTGTATTGTAAAACGCGATGATTTCTTCTCCCCTATTTTTTTCTCCCCGAAAGAAGTTATATAGAGTTGGAGTTGGAGTCGGAGGGTCTCCAGGGGGCCCACGAGGTAGGGGGCGCGCCCTAGGGGGGCGCCCCCACCCTCGTGGCAAGGGTGTGGGCCCCCTGGTCTTCATCTTTGGCGAGGATTTTTTTATTATTTATTGTAAGACATTCCGTGGAGTTTCAGGTCATTCCGAGAACTTTTGTTTTCTGCACATAAAACAACATCATGGCAATTCTGCTGAAAACAACGTCAGTCCGGGTTAGTTCCATTCAAATCATACAAGTTAGAGTCCAAAACAAGGGCAAAAGTGTTTGGAAAAGTAGATACGATGAAGACGTATCAACTCCCCCAAGCTTAAAACCTTGCTTTTCCTCAAGCAATTCAGTTGACAAACTGAAAGAAATAAAGAAAAACTTTTACAAACTCCGTTTGCTCTTGTTGTTATAAATATGTCAAGCTAGCATTCAAGTTTTCAGCAAAGATTATAACTAACCACATTTGCAATAAATCTTAGGTCTCATGATTACCCATATCAATAGCGTAATCAACTAGCAAGCCATAATAATAAATCTCGGATGAAAACACTTTCTCAAAACAATCATAATATGATATAACAAGATGGTATCTCGCTAGCCCTTTCTGAGACCGCAAAACATAAATGCAGAGCACCTTTAAAGATCAAGGACTGACTAGACATTGTAATTCATGGTAAAAGAGATCCAATCATAGTCACACCCAATGTAAACTAACAATAATGAATGCAAATGACAGCGGTGCTCTCCAGCTAGTGCTTTTTAATAAGAGGGTGATGACTCAACATAAAAGTAAATAGATAGGCCCTTTGCATAGGGAAGCAGGGATTTGTAGAGGTGCCAGAGCTCGGTTTTGAAATAGAGGTGAATAACATTTTGAGCGGTATACTTTCATTGTCAACATAACAACCAAGAGATGGCGATATCTTCCATGCTACACACATTATAGGCGGTTCCCAAACAGAATGGTAAAGTTTATACTCCCCCTCCACCAACAAACATCAATCCATGGCTTGCTCGAAACAACGAGTGCCTCCAACATACATCAGGTCCCAGGGGGAGTTTTGTTTGCAATGATTTTGATTTAGTTTGCATAAAGCATGGGACTGGGCATCCCGGTGACCAGCCATTTATCTCGTGAGTGAGGAGCAGAGTCCACTCCTCTTGAGAATAACCCGCCTAACATGGAAGATACAGACATCCCTAGTTGGTACATGAGCTATTCGAGCATACAAAATAGGATGATTATTTGAAGGTTTAGAGTTTGGCACATACAAATTTACTTGGAAAGGCAGGTAGATATCGTATATAGGTAGGTATAGTGGACTCATGTGGAATAACTTTGGGGTTTAAGGGATTGGATGCATAAGCAGTATTCCCGCTTAGTACAGGTGAAGGCTAGCAAAAGACTGGAAGCGACCAACTAGAGAGCGACAACAGCCATGTACATGCATTAAAATTAATAAACATTGGATGCAAGCATGAGTATGATATAATCTACCATGAACATAAATATCGTGAAGGCTATGTTGATTTGTTTCAACTACATGCGTGAACATGTGCTAAGTCAAGTCACTTAAATCATTCAGAGGAGGATACCACCCTATCATACCACATCATAACCATTTTAATAGCATGTTGGCACGCAAGGTAAACCATTATAACTCATAGCTAATCAAGCATGGCACAAGCAACTATGATCTCTAATTGTCATTGCAAACATGTTTATTCGTAACAAGCTGAATCAAGAACGATGAACTCATCATATTTACAAAAACAAAAGAGGTCGAGTTCGTACCAGCTTTTCTCATCTCAACCAATCCATCATATATCATCATAATTGCCTTTCACTTGCACGACCGAACGATGTGTATAATAATAAGAGTGCACGTGCATTGGACTAAGCTGGAATCTGCGAGCATTCAATAAACAGGAAAAGACAAAGCAATATGGGCTCTTGGTTAAATCTACAATAAAGCATATAAGAGCCACTTCAACAATTTAATCATGGTCTTCTCCTACTGACCCCCAAAGAAAAGAAAAGAAATAAAACTATTTACACGGGAAAGCTCCCAACAAGCAAAAGAAGAACATGAAATATTTTTGTGTTTTCTTTTTAATTACTACTACAAGCATGGAAAGTAAATTAATTAAAAGCTACAACTATATTTTTGGTTTTTCTTAAGGTTTATCAAACACACAAGAAGAAAACATAAAAGGAAATAAACTAGCATGGATGATACAATGAAAAAGTATGAACACCGACATCTAGCAATGAGTGTGTGTGAATATAAATGTAATGTCGGTGAGAAATATGTACTCCCCCAAGCTTAGGCTTTTGGCCTAAGTTGGTTTATGGCCACGGCTGGCCTGGATGATATCCATAATAATAGTTGTTGGGGTCGTACTGTGATGAGGAAGAACCACTACTAGGGAAAAGCCTATACACAGAATTTTACCAGTAGCGCTGTACAAAATCAAGCGCTGCTGCTACTTAGTAGCAGCGCGCGTAAATAAACCGCGCTACTGCTATGACTTTAGCAGTAGCGCGTACTAGCGAAAAGCGCTGCTGCTACGTTTGAACTAGGCGTACATGGCTAGCCCAACCTAGCAGTAGCGCGTATAATGGCCCAGCGCTACTGCTAATCTCCTTAGCTGCAGCGCGCTTACGTGTAAAGCGCTGCTGCTAACGGAAATAAAATAAAGTGAAAAACAAGTAGAAAAGTAAATGAAAATGAAAGAAATAGAAAAAGGAGAAAGGGAAAAAATAAAATGTAAAGAAAAATAAAAGAAAAAAGGGAAAAAAGGAGAAAGGAATAGCAGTAGCGGGTTTTAGTAAACGCGCTATAGCTAACTTAGCTATAGCGCGTTTCTGGAAACGCGCTACCGTTACGTTTCACTTAAACAGCGGTTTCCCCCCACCCCGCCCCTCGGCCACCAATTCTTCCCCAAATCGTCCCTCGCCCTCGCCGCCGTCTCCTCACCGCCGCCGCCCGAGGCCGCCCTCAGCCTCACCGCCGCCGCCCGAGGCCGCCCTCAGCCTCACAGCCGCTGCCCAAGTCCGCCCTCCACGTCACCGTCGGCGCCCTCCACCTCACCGCCGCCCGAGCCCGCCCAGGACCGCCCTTGCCCGTGCCCGAGCCCGCCCTCTCCGCCCCTGCCTCAGTCACCGAGCACCTCCCCGCCACCGTCTCTCCCCTCTTTGTAAGTCCCCCACCCCTCCCCCTCACTCATCTCTCTCTGTATTTTAGAGAAAAAAATTAGATGTTAATTAGATGTTTTTCAGTTAGGGCACTAGAGTTTTGCTAGGTTAATTAGGTTAGTAGTGCTGCTAGTAGTATTGGTACAGTAGGTTAATTAGGTGATGTTAAATGAATAACCTAAATGAATGAAATTAGTAGTTAACTGAATTTTTTTCCTTTCATCATTATAGAGCACTAAAGTTAACTGAGTTTTGTTCTATTAGTAGTTAAATGAATTTTCTTCTACACTGTTTGCACATGTGGTTGCTCGTGTATATTTGGACACTGTTTGCAGGGAATGATGCTTAGTGGCCTATGTTTTGCCGGAATGTTGATTCATTTCTTTTCCGGCAAATTTCAGGTTCTCGATTTGTCCACTTTTTCGCAAAGCTCATACCGAAATTTTCCATGAATTTCGGCATGACTTCTGCTACAAACTAGGACATATCGAGTGCCCGTGATTTGCCGCACCAGGAAGGAGTCAACATTCGTGCAAAACAATAGGCCTTTTTTATGTCATTATTCATTTTATTAGGTCTAGAATTAATTGACTAGATTTAATCATAGGAAACATGGCTAGCAACGATGAAGGACAGGGTTCTGGTGATTGCGACGACGCCTACCGGGCGGCAGACGAATTTTTTAGCCTCACTGATGATAAACCGATGTTATTGCTGGGCCCACCGGTGACATCGGGGACTGAGACCGACACGCAGACCGGTGCTGAGACTGAGACCGACGCTCAGACTCAGACCGGCATCGAGACAGGCGCGGCGCTGCCTCAGGGAGCGGAGCCGGTGTAGAACCGAAAGCAAAGAGGCAACGGGTTCCTAACAAACTCAGGACTACTAGAGTGGTGGTCACGGAGGTGGACGACGGCAATTTTGAGCCAACGGCGCCCGAGGAAGCGCGTCGATGCTACGACAATCAAATAGGCTGCATCGTACGGACAACTGCCACCATCAACGATGAGAAACTACAGAAGATAGAAAATATGAGGAGCTCCCTCCTAAAGAAGTTTCACCAGATATTCTTGTTCCCGGGCCGGAATGAGAAGGATTATAAAGATCCAGATGAGGACCCGACAATGAAGAAGATAAACAAACACGCCATGACCAAGTTTAGCGATGCGTTCGCCGCCTGGAAAAATCGAGTGAAAGCAAGGATCATCGACAAGAAGGAACCCTACTCCGAGATTGTAAAGGATAATCCGACAATCATGGAAGAGCAGTTTCAAATATTCAAGGAGGCTTGCAAGGCCGAAGATGCCAAAAAAAGTCTAAGTACATGAAGGGGCTTCAAGAGAGGAACATCGGGAGCCACCACCTCGGAAGCCGTGGTTACGGCGGAAAGAGGTCCAAATGGGCCAAGGAGGACGCGGAAGCCGCGAGTCTGGGCATCCCAGACCCCTTGGCAGAGTTCACCGTCCCGCAGGAGCGTGACGTCCTCAGGGCCCGGCACCGTTGGGACCCAGTGAAAAAGGTTTACGAGATAACACCGGTCATTACGGAGTTCATGAGACTGCTAGTAATTTTAGTTTCTGATCAATTCGACTGCACACGTTAGTCATATTTGTAAACGATCGTTGTGCCTTTTGCAGAGAGAGTAGCATAGGATTGCGGCCGAAAGGGACTCGCTGTCTGAGGCATTGGCGAGGCCCAAGTGGGACACTCCATTCAACCGGGGGCGTTGACCATATTGAAACAACAACCGATGGATACTCGACCGTCGTATGGACGCGTGCACGGTGTCGGAGACGGTGCCACGTGGAAGAAGTACTACCGTGAGACCACGGAGGAGAGAAAGGAAATACGGAGGTTAAATCAAGAAAACATCGACAAGAGGGTTGAGATTGCGGTTGAGAAGAAATCAACTAAGATAGTCGCAACAGCGGTAGCTGCCGCAAAACAGGTGGCTTTAGATATTTCTACTACCTTGGTTCCGGCCATTTTCAATTGGACCGGGCAAAATCCAAAAAAAGATGCAACGGACTTTCCCCTTGCTGACTTCTTGGCGGGGAGCAGCTTGACTAGCGTTGCACCAGCACCTGCAGCTGCACCTGCTCTCGCACCGGCTCCCGCACCGGACGTGCTAGGCGGTGCTTCGTCTTTGGCTGAGCTCAACGCCCTCAAGGTATCTGTCACACCGGCCCCCTTCAATATAAATGTATAATCTCCCGTTTTCGTTGCCTTTCGGATGTCTCACGTCGCAGACTTTTCTTTGCAGGCCGACGAAACCCCGTGCACCATATTGTACACCATCGATGACCAGAAGGTGGACGTGGGGAAGGCGACGATAATGGGGCCGAAGGAACCATTGTTCCACAGCCGGCCGATCCCCCCGAACGTCTTCAAGGTTTCCGTGGCCAGTGTCAAACCGGGCCACGAGAATTTGCCTCCTCCAGTACTACTGGGGGATGACGACGAGACACCGCGGCGGCTTGGTGATTGTTGCAATGCTGGGTGGGTCCTATTGTGGCCAAAGAGTCTGCTTCATCTGGAGGCGGCCGGGAGCACACCCACGAGCACGCAGCCTCAGCAAGGTATGAACATCAACACCCCACCTACCCAATTATCGTCGGGTGTTGGGTTGGGTGATAGCGGACGGGGTAAGGAGGAGGCTCCATTAGTCGCTGATGACGTCGCCATGGATGAGGATGAGGACGACGATGGCGCTGCTGAACAGTATGTCTATACTGGCGCCTCCTCAGGGTTTGAGCGTCATGAGTCGGTGCCTGAATTGCCGTCTCAACATATTATGGACGACCTTCTGGTAGTAAAGAAGTTTAGGAAGAGAGCGAGGAAAGGCAAAAAAGATGTTTCTATGATCCAGCCGCCTCAGCAGCCTCGGCTTCAGGACCGTATAGATATCCCCGGTGCGGATAAATGGCATATCCCCGGTCAACCAATCCTACCTGCAACAGCGCTACGGGCAAGATTTGGCGATCTAAAGAGACTTCATAACGATGTGATGCGGGTAGAGAAAGACCTCATCGCCTCGAAAGATCCAGGATACCCACTCTACGTGGTTAACGTTCCGCGGCAAATGTCGTACGTCGACAGCTTCCCCACGGATAAGTTCTTCCTCCGATTTGATTACATATTCGACATGTTTCACGTGAAGAAGCTGGATTTTACGTTTGTCCGGCTTTACGCCTTGCACATGAACTAAATCATCGGGGTTGAGCAGATATCTCATATCTGTGTCGCTGACCCGTACTACATGCACGAGGGCTTCTTGGGAGTCTGCGCAAATCACCGTGAATACGCGAGGGATTACATCGTCAGTTTCATGCTCACCAATAAGGACAAGGGGGTGATTCTCGTGCCTTATCATCCTGTGTAAGTCATCTGCGCTGCTATCCTTCCTTCGATTTCAATCATTCATTTGCATGGTGGAGGCTAATTAATTTGAGGATTTATTTTGCGCAGCGGCGGGCGCGCCATCCTCATCAACCTCTACCCCCGATTCTCCCACGCTCTTTACTTGGACACGTCGAAGAACATTCACAAAAAGGATTACACCCACATCAAGGATGTTCTCGACAGTGCTATGTATCACTACCAATCACTGGGTGGAGAGGTCAGGGACAAGAAGATGAGGGGCGGCAGGGTCGCCTTCGGCCATAAGACCAACGTCTGCTGCATCCAGCAACCGGACGATTCTCTTAATGATGGTGTCGGCATTCTGGGAACAGGGGTCCCCAGACTTGCCTGCCTGCGGCCTGCGGCGTGGCTCAAAGGGGGGCCCAGCACGACCCATCTTCACCAACACAAACTCAAGACCCTCGCGAGGGGCCAAGCCTCGCGGGGCGGATGACACGGAGCTTCCTCAGGCATGGCCTCGTCAGGCTGGCTCACGAGGAGGCGGAGAGATCAAGGCGGGGTACCTCGCGAGGTGCCCGTGACGCAAGCCATGACGACTCAGGGTGCCAGGCGGGCGCCAGCCCGCGCAGTGTCCTCCGTTCCTCTTTGGTGCAAAGGGGGCAAGCGCAGCCGCGGAGTACCGAGGCATCAGGCAAAGGTTGCCATTTCGGTGCAACGAGACCAAGACCAGGAGGACTACGAGACGGAGGTCACCGTGGAGCCCAAGACAGCGTCATCACCAGAGCTTTGCGCAGGCGAAGACTACTTTTGTCAGGATAGTTGATACTTGCTATCCCCTTTCAAATTAGCCTGCCATTGTTGGCTCCCTTCCCGCTCAATATTTGGGTAGAGGACCAGGGCCACTATAAATAGGACCGGCCACCCACGTAGCAAGGGGTTCGGCTCAGTCTCCTCCAAGGGATCGACAAGTAGAGAGGTGGTAAGCAGAGAGAGAGAGAGAGAGATAGAGAAAGGTGGCTGAACTCCCCCCAGCAGTTCATCGCCCCAGCCAAGAACAGACCCTCGCGAGGCTGTTCTTCCTTGTACTGTCCATCATCATCAGCCCAAGAGGCAATCCACCACACCACACACTGGAGTAGGGTATTACACCACAACGGTGGCCCAAACCAGTATAAACCATGTGTCCCTTGTGTTGTTCTTTTCATAGCTTTGATCCTAGCATGGCGGAGGGGTGCAGGAAGGTAGGAGGCGAAATCTCCACGTGCACCCCAGTGTTCGAACCTCAAGGGTTTGCCGGAACCCGAAATCCGACATTTGGCGCGCCAGGTAGGGGTGCGCCGGAATTCGTCTTCCACCGCTCCGCTCTCCTCCGACCATCACACTCATGTTTGACGCACGTCGGGCCCGCGTGGAGCGCCAGGCCGCCCTCGCTTCCCGCGTCGCCCAGACAGCCCCTGTCGGCGGGCGTCCTCGCCGTTCCGCGTCGCCCGCCGTCAGCGCCGCCACCGTCCCGGCGGGGGACGAGCAGCAAGCATCATCTCAGCATCCATCCGTGCGCCAAGACGGCCGCACCGCGACTCCCTCACTCGCCCCGGCTGGATCTTCGTCCCACGCGCTTCGCACGCCCATGGAGGCTCGGGCTGCGCTCATTGCGGCAAACGAGCTCCTGCGCTACCGTCCCGTTGATGACGTCTACGAAGAATAGCTCGACCGCGTCGCCGAACTCATCCGCGCCGTAGGGGGCTCCTCCGCGCCGTCCGCTCCGCTGCACTGTAGCCGGCCCCGCGCGGGCGACGAGGCTCCGGCGGCTCCCCGGCCGCCTCCCCCTCAAGAAGACGCCATGGCTCCAAGATGCGTGGCCTCTGGGCGGAACCCGCTCCGTCAGGTGCCAGCGCGGCAAGAGCAGAGCTGCCAAGAAGTCCCTCGCCCGCCAGAAGCTGCCCGGGTACTCCCTGCTCCAGCACGTCGCGACCATCCTCCTGCTCCGGCGTGCGGGGACATGCAGGACCAGGCTCTACATCACTCAAGGCCTCTCGTGGCCACAGCAGGCTGCCGCGCCTACACCACCGAACTGCGCAGCATCGCGTGGCCGGGCAAGTTCAAGTCGGACCTGCCTCCTTGCTACGACGGCACGGCCGACCCTGCGGAGTTCCTCCAGCTCTACGAGCTGGGCATCGAAGCTGCCAACGGAGACGAGAAGGTCATGGCGAACTGGTTTCCCATGACGCTCAAGGACGGAGCCCGCACCTGGCTCCTGAACCTGGCTCCAGGCACAATCTCCTCCTGGGAAGAGATGTGCACCCGCTTCATCGCCAACTTCCAAGGTACTCGCGACCGGCCACCCGCCGTGAGCGACATGCGCCGCATCAAGAAACAACCTGGGGAGACCCTGCAGAAGTACATCCAACGCTTCAACAACACACGCCTCAAGATTCCCAAGGTGACAGAAGAGGCCATCATCTCAGCCTTCTCCGACGGCGTGCGCGACGTCAAGATGAAGGAGGAGCTGGCGATGCATGAAGACCTATGCACTTCTTTGGAGCTGTTCAACTTGGCGAACAAGTGCGCCAGGGCTGAGGAAGGGCGTCTCTCCCTCCTTGAGTTGCCTGCCGCAGACCCAAAAGAGAAGAAGCTCAAGGCCAAGGAAGTAAAGCGCAAGGGGGCTGCCGTGCTCACGGCAGAACCAGACACCAAGCGGGGCAGAGATCAACCCGAACCTCCCAAGGGCAGCCGGTACTACGTGTACCACGACCTCCACACCCACAACACCAGCGAATGCCAAGAACTCCGAGCCGTGCGTGAAGGAAGGATCGGCCGTCGCCCTGACCGTGGTGACCGGGGATACGGCCGAGGAGGAGGAAGGAACATAGGGTGCTGGGAAGACTGTGGCCCGCGTCAGGGGTGGCGCGACCAACCTCGCGAGGATCGCTGGCAAGACCCACCTTGCGAGGGAGGCTGGAGGGATCAGCCTCGCGAGGATCGCCCGCAAGGAAACGCAGGCCTCCCATCACTGCCGCCGCAGCCGAGGAGGAACGAGGACCGCCGCCAGGACGAGGAGGCTGGGGGCTTCCAGGAGCCTCGCGCGATCGCCTGCATCCTGGGCGGAGCTCAGGCCCCAGCCTCTCAGCGCATATTCAAGTAGTTCGCCCACGAAGTGAATGCAGCCCTCCCCAGGCTCGAAGCCACGCGCCCTCTCAGGTGGTCGGCGTGTGCCATCACCTTCAGCTCAGCAGATCAATTCAAGTGTGCGGCTACAGCCGGAGTCCTCCCGATGCTTTGTTCCCCAATCATCAGCAACATGGTGGTTACCAAGACCCTCATCGATGGCGGGGCAGGGCTCAACGTCCTGTCTGTAGAGACGTTCAACAACCTCCAAGTGCCCTACAGCCAGCTTCAGCCAACCAAGCCCTTCTCCGGTATCACCGACGGCTCCACGGTCCCGATCAGGCAGGTCCACCTCTCCGTCACCTTCGGGGCACGCGACAACTACTGCACCGAGCTCATCGACTTCGACATCGCTCACATCTGCCTGCCGTACAACACCATCCTCGGGTACCCGGCACTGGCCAAGTTCATGGCCGTGACTCACCACGGCTACAACGTCCTCAAGATGCCAGGAAGCGGTGGAGTCATCACGGTGCCCTGTGAAGAGAAGGACGTAGTGTGTTCCCTAGAGCGAGCCTTTCAAGCCGCATCACTAGAGGACCCGGATCACGGAAGCAGGAGGCTTCCCGAGGCCGCCCCCAAGAAGAAGAAGACATCGTCCGGCCTGGCCCCTTAGGAGGCAGGCCCCTCTGGGCCTGTGCCTGCCCAGGGGGAACCTCCTTCCATCGCATAGGAAAGCGCGCCCGGCGCCCTCCTCAGGCAGGGGCTCAGGGGCTCTCCCCTAGAGGGCCACCGACCTAGCAAGGGTCCCGAGGGAGGCGCTGGGGCACCACGTGGAGGCATGTTTCGAAGCATGTTTCCCTCAAGAAGGAGCAAGGCAAGGAGATCCAGACCCACAGGAGTTCGTCAGTAAGGCCATTCAGGAGCTACAGGAGTCCAGAGTCATGAGAGGTGCCCGCCGCCTACCAGCAGTGGCTCCCCATCCAGGCGAGGATGGCGGGCTGCGCGTCTGCGTCGACGTACCAGGGCTCAACCAAGTTGCCTCCCTGGGGCGCCTCTGGCCCTCGCGAGTGGGGCGCTGCGGAGGTCCACCCCACAGCTGCGTTCGCATGCCTTACGGCTTGCCGAGCGCGGCTAACGCGTACCAGCGCCTCATGAGGGGCATCACGGAGGCGCAAGAGGCCAGGTGCTCCGCAGCCCTGACGGAGATGGAGATGACCCACGAGGAACCGCCAGCGCCTCCGGAGCCTCCCGAGGCCCCTGGGCCTGGGGGCTCCTGAGGATCGGCTCCCGCAGCCCACCGAGCCGGCTACACCAACGCCCCTTCGTCTTCAGCGTCATCAGGTGACATCTTTCAAGTTTCACTTCCAGCTGGGAGCGCCCCCAGGGCTGCATTATTCCCAGGCCGCGTGGGTCCGTCCCTGCGGCGTGTATCCCTTTTATTCGGCATCATTAGCTTACCTTGTTGGGGGCGCCCCTCGGGCTGCATGATCCCCAAGCCGCTCGGGCCAGGCTCAGCGACATGTACCCCATTTGCGTTCATTTCCGGTTATGCGTTAGAAATGCCATGCTTGATTATTTGATGCCAGTCCGCGGCGCCTCCTCTTCTCCATGTTGACCACTTGCACATTAAAGGGGGGGGGGGTACCTGAGCATCGCGACTCAGGGCTCTTACTGGCTCTCCAGCCCTTACCCTCTGGCCTTGACCACGGCATCACGACCTGGCATACCAGCGACGGCTGAGACCAGCTCGAGGGCCGGGACCTGAGGACGTAGGGTGCAGGCATCTAACCGAACTTGCAGGGACACAACACAAGATAAGGCCCAGTGCCAGGCGCAACCCGCCTAGAGGTAGGGCCCCGTGAGTCCCGCGCTGGCTCACGGGTGCCCAGATACACCTCACCAGGCCCTACCGTGCCAGCCACGTGTCAGGGGCGGGGCTGTGCACGCCCCGGGGGCTCCTCCCGGAGGGGGGGCCCTCCCACGCACAAGTGGAAGCACCATGCTCCGCGCTGGCTGACGACACTGCCGAGGAGCGGCTATGCCCGTACTCATACGGAAGCGCTATGCTCCGCGCTGGTGATAAACAACTGAGGGTGGCCTCCGGGCCGCATCAACCTCAGGGAGCCCAGTGCTCAGTGTCTAGCCTCATCGCAACGCCTCCCCTCGGGAGTGCCGCGCGAGGGGGCTGGGCACGGGGGCTGCGCCAGGGTCACGCCCAGACGCACGCCGCCCAGCCAGGTCCCCATGGGCCTGGTTCGTCGCGCGCCTCTCCCCGAGCGGAGCCAAGGTATGAAGGTCGTTTGAGCGTCAAGGGGGACTCCTGAGCATCGCGACTCAGGAGCCTAACTGGCCATGTAGCCCCTCACTCCTTTGGTCCCGTCCTGGTTTCCGGTCGGGGCTATTGCTGGGTGAGGTACGCACGTGGCCGGGCTCTGCAGACGTAGAATGGTGGATCCACCCACATCACACCTCCCTACTTGCTGTTCGTGCGCCAAGGGGGACTCCTGAGCATCGCGACTCAGGAGCCTAACTTGTCATGTAGCCCCTCACTCCTTGGTCCCGTCCTGGTTTCCGGTCGGGGCTACTGCTAGGTGAGGTACGCGCGGGGCCGGGCTCTGCCGGCGTAGAACGTAAGCAAGTAGGAAGGAAAAGCACAAATTTCAAAGGAATTCGAAAGCAAATATTACAGTTCACACTGTTATGCCAGTATCAGGCGCAAGTTTAAACACCTCCCCGAGGCATGATACATGTGCAGGAATCAAAAGCAGGACAGGAGCCACGATGGAGTCACTTGGCGGCGGGGGAGCAGCGTGGCGTGGGTTCGCCTCACGGAGCAGCGGGGTCGACGGCGCCTTGCTCCGGCTTGGTGCTGAAGGCCCAGAACTTCCCCAGCAGAGCCTCCGCGCGACCCTTCACGGCCTCGGCGGCAGCCGCCACATGCTTGCCGCTCACGGGCTCCAGCAGGCTATCAAGGTCGAACCCGGGATCGCGAAGGTGGATGTGGGTGAGAACCCGCGTCAGTGCTACAGAAGACAGAACACGCGCCTCGGCCTCGGCCGTGGGGCCGAGGCCAAGGGCGACATCTTCAAGAGCGTGGACCAAGAAGGGAAGCAGCTTGGCGGGGCCGTCCTCGGCGCCGGCCAGCGGGCTCTCCAGGCCGCTGTCGTAAAGCGTCCTCAGCGAGGAGCGAGTGTCGGTGTCAAAACTGGCGGATCTCGGGTAGGGGGTCCCGAACTGTGCGTCTAAGGTGGATGGTAACAGGAGGCAGGGGACACGATGTTTTACCCAGGTTCGGGCCCTCTTGATGGAGGTAAAACCCTACGTCCTGCTTGGTTAATATTGATGATATGGGTAGTACAAGAGTAGATCTACCACGAGATCAAGGAGGCTAAACCCTAGAAGCTAGCCTATGGTATGATTGTTGTATATATTGTCTATCGACTAGCCTGGCCCTGGTTTATATAATGCACCAGAGGCCTAGGTTAACAGAGTCCTAGCCGAATATGCCGGTGGGGAGAAGTCGTTGTCTTGATCGCCAAGTCTTGTGGAATCTTCCTTGTATGCGGCAGCTGTCCGAACTGGCCCATGAGTATACAGCCACGGGGGTCCTTGGCCCAATCTATCAGATCGGGAGATGACGTGCTGAGTACCCCCTAGTCCAGGACACCGTCAGTAGCCCCCTGAACCGGTCTTCAAGTTAGGGACGCTCCTCAATTCTTCCGAACTGTTCTTCATCTTCGGTCGTCGGTCTTGAAAACTGGTTCAACAAATCTTCTCATCTTCGATCTTGAGGATCGCCGAAATGAATTCGACAAGTTTATACATCGGGTATCCGAGGAGCCCCTTTAAGTTTCTGGCCTTTACCAATGCCTTATTATTTTTATGCCACACCTCGGGTTTGAAGTTGTTCCCAGGAGGCAGTGTCCTCTTGCGTCCGAGCTCTAACACCGGACTGCATTCAAGGTATCTTTTGCGGCCGAGCACCAATGCCGGACCGCTTCCGAGCTCCAACGGCGGAATGTATCCGAGCTCCAACGCCGGACTATGTCCAAGCTTCAACGCCGGATAGTGTCCCAGCTCCAACGTCGGACTATATCCGAGGTGTCATATCACCTTGGTTCAAAAAAGTTGAAGGAGTTTAGCCGAGCTTAATGCCGAAAATGCCCTCTATGGAGCCAGCCACTAGCACCCGAGCTTTATGCCGGACTGCTTCCGAGGTGGTGCACCACCCCGAATGTGGGCCGATTTTTTGTCAATATTTTTATTGGTGCAATTTATTCTCTGCCGAGATATATAGCCAGTAGCCCTCAAGGTGTGTATCGGTCTAAAACCCGAGATGCACATGAAGGATGACATAAGACCGCTGATCCCAGTAGCCGCTGAGACTCAGGTTGATTTGCAAAATCGGCCTGAGGATCAAGTCCTAGCTTGGCAGAATACTTCGGGACACAAAAGCGGTGTGCTCAGTCCTCAAGACTCAGGTTGGGTGCCGCCGACCAACCTGAGGATCAAAATCTCCTCGGAAACTATATTGCACATAAAATTTTCTGCATTGGACAAGCAATGCAGTAGCCCCCGAGACACTGGTCGGGTGGCAACACCAGATCAGGGGATCGATGTGCCCCTTTAATATTTGTAAATAATAAGCCCTAAGCCCAGTAGCCCCCGAGCCTTAATGCGGGCACGGGTGGCCGAATTAAGGATCAATATCCATAGTAAAATCACAAATTATGTGTAATGACTCTATGTATCCAAGTACTTTACGTCATTAATGCTCGGATCCGCATTGTACAAAACTTTGTTTGACCGACCATCGGCTTCCACCTCCTCGGCCAGTAGCCGAGGAGTGTTTGTCCTACTTTATAAAGCCTTTATGAGGGCAAAGATTTACAACAAACAAGGCAATCTGGCCATACGGTTTTATAAACAAAGGTACGCAGAGAGTTATATCACTGTTTAACAGAAGAAATGTCTTCCAAAGAAAATAGTCCCGCTATCGGTTCCTTTCTTTGGGTTGTCATGCTAAGCATGATCATTAAACCTCAGCTCTAATGTAAGAGAAAAATATTGAGGATTTAGTTTGGGAGGCCAGTTAATAGCCCCCGGTAGTGTTCGGCGACAGTCGGGGTCAAGCCGTAAACACTTCGGCCAATGTTACGAACGGCCCATCATTTAACATAGTCATCGGATCGCTGACCAGTTTACGCTTATTGTGAAAGTCAGTTTTCGGCTTTCTCCACTGAGGTGCTTAACCATGTGAGCTGGAAGCACAATCGCAGTGGTTCTCCCTTTGCACGCCTAGCCGAACAAAACGGAACGTAGGAAGCAAGTGCAGGAGCCGGGCAACCCAACTATTGACCGAAGACACAATTCGAAACCGATGCATATATAGCAATATCTGAGAATGTTTTTGCCGAATCCCTAAAGGTGTCTGGCGTTGCACTGCGAGACTAATGCTAGAGAAGCACAAATAGTTTTAAAAGTGCCAAAAAGCTTGGAAAACCAAGAAACGCCAGTAAAAACATGACGTCCGAACAATATCAAGTGTTCGGTGCCAATCCGAAAGTTGGTCTGAGAAAAAAGAAGTGCTTCTGTCGTGCTTTAACATGATACATCCTATCTCAAGACTTCGAGCGGGTCAGCCTACGGCTTCAACCTCCTATCTCGAGGGCGGAGAACTTCTCATCAGGCCAGTTTAGCAAACTAAACTCTAGCGGCTTTGAGGGAGAAATTAGGCTCCCCGGCTAGTGACCGCACACTCGTGTCGAAAAAGGAGTGATAAATAATAATAAAACTTTGCAACGACTAAGAAGAAGAACACTTATTATAAAACGGCTCAAATAAACTTAAGAGCCCCCAAGTGACTTGGGTAGAAGAATGATTGCATGTACCGAAGTACTTATATCATATCTATGTTCAACCGAACTTTAAACGCGTCTTAACCGACCGTCAGCTTCTCCCTCTTCGGTCAAGGACCGAAAAGTGTTATGTACTCCATCGGTCGAGAATATCGATGGTGTTTCCAATAACCAGGCAATCAGGCCATAAGGCTGTAACAGACAAAGCGCGCTCAAGGAACTTATGCTATATTACCGTGAAGTGTAAGAAGCATCTTCGAAGAAAATAGTACCCCCACCGATACCTTTCTTCGGTGCTCATTGTTATTATGAGACTTGTGCAATAGATTTTTTGTACTCATGAGTTCCGTTGTGTGCCGACCATCATTGAAAACTATAAGAGCGCTAGCTTTCGGCTTCACCCAGTCTGAGGTCCGGTTCGGTTGACTCGATCGTGACAATCACAGAGGTGCTCCCTTTACTCCCTAGCCGAACAATCGGGAACGTAGGGGTAAACACAGGAGCGAGGCAACCCAGCTTGCAAATTGCTTAAGTCAATATGGTGCATATTGTGGCATAATACACGAACAAGGAACGAAGCCGTACAAGTATAATCATATGCAAGAGGAAAAGCTTCATAAATGAAGCCCCCAAGTGAATTGGGTCCTTGAATTTGTGTGTCACAAACAAAGTTTGGACAAGGAAATTTTTTACAAGCAACTTTTTTCCAAAAAAGTATAATGCTTGGTCGAACACAAGTTAGAAATTAAAGCTTTGAGCATGAAAGCAACTTAGCTGGTTAATGTGTTCGGTATTGATGACGCAGTCCGAGCTTGATGCTGGGCAAGGTTCCATCCCCCAAGCTGGTCCTGAGGTGGCGGAGCGGAGAGCTCGACACGCCGAAGTGGTGACATAGCACGGTCAATGCAGACCGGCAGAGTGACGCCGAAGTCCCCGGATCATTTTCCTGTGCACAAAAAATAGTGCAAACCGGAGATAATAGTAATAATGATAATAAAAAAATCGTTGCATAATAAATAATTTATGCAAAGTGAGTAATAAAAGAAATATGGCCTGGCGCTGAAGTCAAGTCGATGCAGGGCATCGGCGTGATGCGGTAAAGGCGTGGCAAAGCCTGAATTCACAGGTCGGTCCGAGCTCCGAGTGCGGCGTTCGCCGGACTATGTACGGAAACTGACCGAACCACCATGCGACTGTCGTTAATGTAGCCACCATTTGATAGACCTGTGTACATATGACGGACAAACCATAGTAATAATTCCTTGGGAAAAATGAACCCAAACAAGCAAAAAATACTGGGATTAATAGCACATGGTTTATTTGTTGTAGCAATCCGAAGGAAGGTGATTTCTAAAATTGGGACCCGCTCGGCACACCCATTGCCTGATGGGCGATAAAACGACGGCATGGCAATGCTGGTAAAGATTGACTCGCCGAGGCAAAGCCCTCGGCCCAGCTAACGTGACGGAGCTGGTCGGCTAGTGACGCCGAAGTGTCCGGAGTAGGTTGATGAAGAGATAGCGAAGCCCCCGGTCCAGCCGAGATGTCGAAGCCTCGATGTCAGCCGATGAGTCGAAGTAGGTCGGCGTGATGGACACCAGCTTGAAGAAGCAATAGTGCGGCCCTGTCGATGCAGGTCGTGACGTGGTCGACGCCGACTTGATGAAGCGACCGTGCGGTGATGCCGGTATGCCCGCCCGTGTAATCCGTGGGGTGGCGATGTTGGTGATGATTTATCCTTCGCGATGCCGGGCTCTTGTTCGGCTTGCCGAGATGATGATCCGAAGAAGTTGAGCTCGGCTCAACAAAGTGACGCCGTGTCTAGCGCAGGTCGGCAGCCGTGGAGTAATATTACCGGACTGGTTTGACACTAGCATGATGTTGAAGATCATGTTCAAAAGATCTTATAGTTAGTGGGATGTATTCGGGAACAAAACACAATACCCCATACAAAACTTCCTTCAAAAGGGATGTCCGAAACCCTGTTCATAAAAAAGATGAACTCGGGTCGGATTCGTTTTCGCGTAGAAAACAGATCCGAAAAGTGATGCACTAATCGGAAGGTTCCCGGAGTTTGGACGGTCGGATCGAGCCGAAATTTTGAGAGGTGGTAGATATAGGAATTCCGCAGCCGATCAACGGTTGGATCTTCCAAAGGACGTCCGAGCTAGAAGCTGGACACCACGCCCTAAACTCATCCAAATTCCCGTCCAGATTTGACAGGGCTCCGGTATATCGTGGATTGCCAGAGATTCCTCCATTGGAACTCGACGAAATTTTCCAGGGTTGTTGTAGACTCAATTCTGCACAATTCCACCAAAGCGATCGTCAAAGCGATACTCGAGGATGTGGTGGTGGCAGATACGAGTTCGCTGTCCAGAAAAACAGCACAGTCGCTTGAGGGCAATGTTGACGTTGAGCCCCCGAGCTCCATAGATGATTCCTCCGTGATCTTGATAGAGATCGGAGTTGATGTTTGATGAAGGCCCTCGTCCGGACATGGTGATCCGAACACGGGGCGCAATTATTGGTCGAACCAAGATGACCAGTCGAGCTGGTGACGAAGATGCCGAAGTCGTAGTTGATCTGCAGGCGAGCCATCGATCCTTTTGTCGATCACACAGCGGCACCCTCAATGAAAGCAGCAATGTCGGTGTCAAAACCGGCGGATCTCGGATAGGGGGTCCCGAACTGTGCGTCTAAGATGGATGGTAACAGGAGGCAGGGGACACGATGTTTTACCCAGGTTCGGGCCCTCTTGATGGAGGTAAAACCCTACGTCCTGCTTGATTAATATTGATGATATGGGTAGTACAAGAGTAGATCTACCACGAGATCAAGGAGGCTAAACCCTAGAAGCTAGCCTATGGTATGATTGTTGTATATATTGTCTATCGACTAGCCTGGCCCTGGTTTATATAATGCACCAAAGGCCTAGGTTAACAAGAGTCCTAGCCGAATATGCCGGTGAGGAGAAGTCCTTGTCTTGATCGCCAAGTCTTGTGGAATCTTCCTTGTATGCGGCAGCTGTCCGAACTGGCCCATGAGTATACGGCCACGGGGGTCCTCGGCCCAATCTATCAGATCGGGAGATGACGTGTTGAGTACCCCCTAGTCCAGGACACCGTCAGCGCGCCTTCGCCTCCAGCTCCGTGAAGGCCGCGCGGTCTTCGGCGAGGACCAGGGCCTTGCCGTCCAGCTCGGCCTTCCTCGCCCCCAATTCCTGCTCCAACGCGCCTAGGCGGTCGCGGCGTTTCTTGAGCTTGGCCTCCCGGCCCTCGATGACCGCCTCGCGAGCCTTCCTGCTCTTGGCGAAGGCGAACCTCTTTCGCGAGCTGATCCCGCAGGCCCTGCAGCTCGTCCTCCAGCACCTTGCAGCGACCACGGACGTCGACCACCTCTCCCAGGGCTGCATCGCGAGCAGCCTTCGCCTCAAGGACGGCCTACTTCTCCTCGTTGCATGCCGTCGAGGCCTGGGCCAGCGCCGCTCGAATCGAAGTGTCGGAGTGAACCCATCCAGAAACTAGCTCCAAGCGCCAGGCCACCAGGCGAGGGTCGGCACCGAGAAGATCCTGCCGCAGCCGGTCCAGCTCAGCAACAGCGCGGTCCAGGACGGCGGAAGGAGTCGGGGAGATAGCAGCCGGTGGAGTAGGAGGAGAAGGCGGCGGCACGGCCATAGCATCCTGAGGTGGAGTCTGCCGCGCCCCGACACCTGTAGCAGCGGCGGCAGACGGGAGCACCTCGGGAGCCACTTGGGCCATGGGGGATGAGCTCGCCCCAGCTGGCTCAGTCAAGCCCCGCGAGGATGACCGGGCGGAAGAAGCTTGTGCGTCGCGGTCACCTTCCTTCAGGGGCGCTGTCACGAATGGAACCTCAGGAGCCCCCTTTGACTTCTTTGCTGTGGGCACCAACCTATCCCAAGACGCGGACGTCAAGCCTCAGAAGCAGAGCAAGAGATAAAGACAAGAATCGAACTCTTATGGGTCGTCGCCAGTGAGCTCAAGCGGCCTCCGGCCAAATTTAAAGCCTGAAAGACGGCTGGAAGGGTCAACCTCGGGAAGCTTGGAGGCGGAAGGTGCGTCTGCGGTTCGCCCCGGGGCCGGGGGAGACCCGCGGGAGATCAGCCCGGTCCTGTCCTTCTTCGGGATCGGGGGCGAGCTCCCGCCGTCCTGCTCGTCGTCGTCTTCATCGTCATCCTCGTCGTCATCGTTCGGAGAGAGGCAGAGAACGCAGGACCTGCATCGGGGGAGGGGAGCCCTCGACTCTTCGTCAGTCGCCTTGGAGTCAGGCCCTTTTCCGCGCTCCCCTCCTTCTTCCTCTTCGCTGGAGTCGTCAGAGGGCACGTCCACTGGTCCCTCGGGAGCCTCCAGGGGCACGGTCCCTTCCCCGTTGAAGACGGCCATGGAATTCACTACCCGCTCCCAGTCGTCGCGGAGGAACAAGGGCGTAGGAGCGCCCTCCAACCTCGCCACATTGCCCCCGACCAGAGATTGGAGAACCACAGCCAAGTCTCCGTCGGCCCAGGCTGCGGGGCTCGGACGGGATCTCCACATTGGAAGCGAGTACTGCCGAAGCGGAGCCAGCTGGTGCTCCAGGAACTCCCTCAGCAACGAGGCGCCGGTCAGCTTCGCCGCCGCCATGTCGGCCGGCCTCAGATCCGCGTCCATCTTCTCCAACACCATCTTCACGCGGGGATCCGTGAGCTCCGCTCGACCCTAGTTGCTGGAGCTCGTGGGCTGCTCGGTGGGCAAGATCAGCCGAGGGTGGATGCACTCAGCGTCCACCAAGACCCACTTGCTCCTGAAGCCCTCAATCCTCTTCCCAGAGTTCGAGATGGCAATGGCGCCACCGTACGCAACGAAGCTCGCGCACGCAGAAGCAGGACCGCGAGAGGTCCAGAGGGAGAAGTAGTAGCGTAGCAAGGCCACTGAGGGCTGCACCCCAACGTGGGCCTCGCAATAATAAGCAAAGATCGCGAGGAGAAGGACGGAGTTGGGATGGAGATGCAGAGCCTGCAGCTTGTAATGGCGGAGGACAGAGAAGAAGAACTCGGAGAAGGGAGGCACCAGGCCAGCAACAATGGCACTTACGAAGAGTGGATAGAAGGTGCTCCTCTGACCCTCAGGGGTGGCGGAGCCGGCCTTGAACACCTTCGCCCCTTCGATGCCTCGCCCCGTCGCTATCCGGCGCAACCGGGCAAGGCTCGCCTCCGACACATTCGGCGGGTCCAGGGCAGACGAGTACCAAGCTGCGGCCGAGGGCTGGCGAGGCGCCATGGCTTCCTGGGTCGCACGGTCAGAGCAGATCTGGAGATTTCGGAGGAAGGAAGGAGAAGCGCAGGAAAGGGGATCTGAACAGCAACCGGGGGAAGCAAGAAGAAGGGCCTAGGCGGATGCCACTCCCTTATCAACTCGCGCGGCTGCTAAGGCGCCCACGTCCAGTCAACCACCACGCGGCGCCTAAGGCCGCAAGCTGTTAGGGCCCACGGTGCTTCGCTCTTGCCCTTCCGCCTCCCTGCACGGCCAAGTCCGGGCGCGCCTTGGGCCCGGGGGCTACTGTCGGCGTTCTGGGAATGGGGGTCCCCAGACTTGCCTGCCTGCGGCCTGCAGCGTGGCTCAAAGGGGGGCCTAGCACGGCCCATCTTCACCAACACAAACTCAAGACCCTCGCGAGGGGCCAAGCCTCGCGGGGCGGACGACAGAGAGCTTCCTCAGGCACGGCCTCGTCTGGCTGGCTCACGAGGAGGCGGAGAGATCAAGGCGGGGTACCTCGCGAGGTGCCCGTGACACAAGCCATGACGACTCAGGGTGCCAGGCGGGTGCCAGCCCGCACAGCGTCCTCCTTTCCTCTTTGGTGCAAAGGGGGCAAGCGCAGCCGCGGAGTACCGAGGCATCAGGCAAAGGTTGCCATTTCGGTGCAACGAGACCAAGACCAGGAGGACTACGAGACGGAGGTCACCGTGGAGCCCAAGACAGCGTCATCACCAGAGCTTTGCGCAGGCGAAGACTACTTTTGTCAGGATAGTTGATACTTGCTGTCCCCTTTCAAATTAGCCCGCCATTGTTGGCTCCCTTCCCGCTCAATATTTGGGGAGAGGACCAGGGCCACTATAAATAGGACCGGCCACCCACGTAGCAAGGGGTTCGGCTCAGTCTCCTCCAAGGGCTCGACAAGTAGAGAGGTGGTAAGTAGAGAGAGAGAGAGATAGAGAAAGGTGGCTGAACTCCCCCCAGCAGTTCATCGCCCCAGCCAAGAACAGACCCTCGCGAGGCTGTTCTTCCTTGTACTGTCCATCATCATTAGCCCAAGAGGCAATCCACCACACCACACACTGGAGTAGGGTATTACACCACAACGGTGGCCCAAACCAGTATAAACCCTCTGTCCCTTGTGTTGTTCTTTTCATAGCTTTGATCCTAGCGTGGCGGAGGGGTGCAGGAAGGTAGGAGGTGAAATCTCCGTGCGCACCCCAGTGTCCGAACCTCAAGGGTCTGTCGGAACCCGAAATCCGACAGATGGATTCTATTTCCTACACCACATGCTGGAGTACAGACGGGATCACCAGAACCTTCGCATGGCACCTTCTTCCGGCGATGCCCATATTCTGCAATGGGCAAAGGACATAGGAGATATCGAGGATCATCGACTTCGAGCTGAGTTCTATAACATCTAGCGCGAACTTGCCCAAATCATCATGAAGGAGGTCGTCAGAAAAACAGGGATGTTCTACGGAGAAGGACAAATGTCGCGGGAAGACGTCCGAACATGGATAGCCTCTCAGCGTCTCGACCTGAAGCCTTTCACTAGGCTCGGGGACTATCTCCCTGACTTGGATGGATGGAACGACATGATGGAGTGATTGTCGATATATGACAATGTGTACGTTTAGTCCATACTTTCTGTATGACAAAACTTTGAGTTATGCACGGTGAAACTTTATTTGTGATGTAATTAAACCGTCCTCCTCCTCGACTAGCGAAAATCACTCTAGTTAGGGCATTTTGGGGTACGATGAACTTTGTTATTTATGCTTATGATATGTTGTTTTTATTTTTGCCAAGTCTGTCTCTTTCTGTTACTCAACTATATATGTTGCATATCATCGACTCATGTGATGATGCAGGTGCATAGATCATAGATGGCGAAGAAGTGTTATGCCAGGAGTATATATACGACAAGTGGCCGGAGTGTCAGGCCCTTCCGGTTTTCGAGCGATAGGCAGTAGTTAGTTTAGAGGTTCACGCTAATGCGAAAGAGGGATACGAACTCATGTTCTCAAAGTTATAGCTCTTCTCGCGTATATCATTGTTTAGATGGATGACGATGTATTTGCATATCATTCGAGACTTGTATCGTTATTTTCGAGATGATGACGAGAGACCACTTTGTGTTGGATGATGATTATGATGATGACATGATTTGATGAGACTAATTGTATGTATATGCTATGATTACATTTGTATGTGTATGATATGCTAGAGATTATTGTATAAAGCCTATTCAAATACAAAACAAATACAAAACAAATATGCAGAAAAAAACTAATAAATAAACTAGTAGTAGCGAGGGGGAAATTTAGCAGTAGCGCCGCATTGTCAGTAGCGCGTCCCAGCAAACAGCGCTGCAGATAATATCAGTAGCGCCCTTTCCCAAAGAGAGCTACAGCTATTCATGTATAGCAGTAGCGTGGGACAACCGGCGCTACTGCTATACATTAGTTGTAGCGCCTTATTAGTAGCGCCGGTGCCCGCGCTACTGAGAGGCCCAAAACCCTCGCTGCTGGTAGGCTTTTCCCTAGTAGTGAACAAGGCTCCGATTGCCACTGGCTGGCAATCATCTCCGGATCCCACTGATAGTTAGACTGTCGTGAAGGATCAAATTGTGGTTCCGGCAGGCGTGAATAGACGTCAATGGAACAAGGTACATGCCTACAGTCAAATCAAACAAAGGAGGAGCAATCAAGGTAATAGTCTCAGGATGATGTTTATTAAAGAACAATTGATATTTAAGCTCTCGTGCCCTATTCTTAACAATAAAAATCATGTGCCACCATACTTTTATAATCTAAATAAACACGAGGCATCACTTTTTCTTCGTTATCAGTATGCCTAATAGGAATGTTAAAATGTGCAGCTAGGCGTGTAGCATAGATGCCTCCAAAGATGGGACCCTTAGTACGGTTCATATTTAACCGTCTAGCAATAATGCCGCCCATACTAAAAGTGTTATCACTATATAAACCTTGGAGCAAAATAATAATATCAGGGATACTAAGGTTTCCATAGTTTCCGCGACCAATTAAGCAACGACTAGCAAATAATGCAAAGTAACGTAAGACAGGAAAATGTATGCTAGTGATTCGTGCATCGGAAACCTTCCTAGTTTCCCCTACAGTGATAGTATTAATAAATCCCTCCACATCATCATGATGTGGTTCTTCTGTCTTGCCCCCAAAAGGGACTAAACAAATCCGTCAAAAATCATAAAGTGACATCTCCTTATGCTCATCATATAAATGAAACTCCACCGTAGGTGGTGAGTTCCTAGAATGAAAAAGAAAGTTTTGCACAAAGGTATTTGTGAGTAAGAGATACTGATCACATTGGTCGTGGAGGAAAGTGGTGAGGCCTGCATTATGAGCCAATTCATGAAAATCTTCATAAATCCTGGCTGCTCTCAAGAAATTCTTGGAAGGCCATTCACATGCCCAAACCTCCGTGGTGCGCGGCAAATTATACTTAGGCTTCGGTGCCTTTTCTTTCGAGCTTTGGCTCGATGAGCCCCTCAATAACCTCCTCATCATTTTCTAAAAAATTCTGAAATTTTTAGTAACTTCAAAATAAAAGTAAACCAAACTCAATAATATTGATAGCAACCACTCCTACAAGTGCCTAGGGCCTATATCATGCATCAAAACTACTTTTGACCATATAAATTTGACATGCAAGCTCAAGAACAGGGTCACCTAAGCAGCAAAAATTTGCAATGAATAAATCACTAGAACAAAACTAATTGGACCAATGGAGGAGTTACATACCAAAGTACAATCTCCCCAAGCAGTTTTGTGAGAGGTGCTTTGAGCAAGGAGATCGAAAATGGTAGCAAAACGAGCTTGGACTCGGGTTTGAGCTGGTTTTTCGTGTTTGAGGGAGGAGGAAGGAGTGTGTGGGTGAAATAATAAGTGGAGGAGGGCCACCATGGGCCCACGAGGCAGGGGGCGCCCTAGGGGGGTGGGCGCGCCCTCCACCCTCGTGGCAAGGTGGTTGGCCCCCCTAGTGTGTTCTTTGTTCCATAAATCCTCAAATATTCTATAAAAATCATATTTAATTTTCAGGGCATTTGGAGAACTTTTATTTTCAAGTTATTTTCATATTGCATGGATAATCAGATAACAGACAGCAAATTATTCATTTTCACTTTATTTCGACTAAATAACAGAAAGTATAGAGAGGGTACAGAAGGTTGTGCTTCTAGTTTCATCCATCTCATGCTCGTAAAAAAGAATCCACTAACAAGGTTGATCAAGTCTTGTTAACAAACCCATTCCGATTAACATGAAACCGGAGAAATTTCGAATAACACTAGGTTACCTCAACGGGGATATGCACATCCCCAATAATAAGTATATCATATTTCTTCTTGATAGTAGGAAGAGGAAATTCAAAACCTCCAAATATAATCGATGGAATTTTTCCGATAGAATTGATACTATGAACTTGAGGTTGTTTCCTCGGAAAGTGTACCATATGCTCATTACCATTAACATGAAAAGTGACATTGCCTTTGTTGCAGTCAATAACAGCCCCTGCAGTATTAATAAAAGGTCTTCCAAGAATAATAGACATATTATCGTCCTTAGGAATATCAAGAATAACAAAGTCCGTTAAAATAGTAACGTTTGCAACCACAACAGGCACATCCTCACAAATACCGACAGGTATAGCAGTTGATTTATCAGCCATTTGCAAAGATATTTCAGTAGGTGTCAACTTATTTAAGTCAAGTCTATGATATAAAGAGAGAGGCATAACACTAACACCGGCTCCAAGATCACATAAAGCAGTTTTAACATAGTTTCTTTTAATGGAGCATGGTATAGTATGTACTCCTGGATCTCCAAGTTTCTTTGGTATTCCACCCTTAAAAGTATAATTAGTAAGCATGGTGGAAATTTCAGCTTCTGGTATCTTTCTTTTATTTGTAACAATATCTTTCATGTACTTAGCATAAGGATTCATTTTGAGCATATCAGTCAATCGCATACGCAAAAAGATAGGTCTAATCATTTCAGAAAGCTCTCAAAATCCTCATCATCCTTTTTCTTGGATGGTTTGGAAGGAAAAGGCATGGGTTTCTGAACCCAAGGCTCTCTTTCTTTACCATGTTTCCTAGCAACAAAGTCTTTCTTATCATAACGTTGATTCTTTGATTGTGGGTTATCAAGATCAACAGCAGGTTCAATTTCTATATCATTATCATTACTAGGTTGAGCATCATTATGAACATTACTAGCAAAAGGGCCCGTGCGTTGCAATGGGAGAAAAAAATAATCATAATCTCCAATGGCATGACCATATTTTGTTGCATCGCCGAGATAGACTATCACTCACAAATTTTTTCCTGAAATCATGAAAAAATTGGCATCATGAACATTTTTTTGAACTCATGCTCATATGTGAAATCGTGAACATTTTTCAAATTCATGAACACTTTTACAAATTTTTGAATATTTTCTAAAATAAAGAATATTTTTTAAATTCGTGAACATTTTATACTATTTGCAAACATTTTTTAAAACATGATTATTTCATTTTTCATTGTTTGTAGAGTATTACTACTCAGATTTAAACCATATATGCCACTCAAAATTCACCTCCCCCAAATTTTTTACGGCTATTTAGTTGACCATTAGCTGTCTGTCAAGACATAGTTGAAAAGATGGTTTTATCCATGGCCATCAGGGGCATTGCCATCGGGTGTTCATGGCCATCGAGAACTTTTTTGTTAAACAATTTTCAGGAGGTGGCACACTATCTGAAATCTTCCTAGCCAAATGATGCATGTACTCCCCCGCAAAAAATGATGCATGTACTCATTTTGGAATTAGTTTCGCATCCCATTATTTTGCCATGATTATGAGGCGAAAGTCTTACTTAATTTTAATCTGAAAGTGCACAAAAATGTATTAATTTTATCGTGCAAAACAAATGAAAACTCTGACTTTCTGAACACCAACTCAAGGTGATTATTTACTGCCGCAGTTAACTGTTACAGTATATGCTTGATTGAAATTGGCCCTTAACCGATCTAAACAGGGAGTACATACCATAGTAGGATCAATGGTATCTTGTTAGCGCTGTTGCTGTGGGATTTCTTTCACGCTTGGTGCTTCACTGGTTTCTAAACACCAACGAAGATAGCTTCAAGGAAAGAAACATCATCCTTCTCGGTAGCTGCATCTGTCCAATGCGTCGCGACTTCCCGATCAAAACTGGGTGGCGTCAGCAACATCTCAGCCAAAAAAATGGCGACGCTGATAGGACAGACGAAAACGATGGCGACAGCGGGCATCTGTGCAAGGTGGGCGTGGCCTCCGGCGGCACCTCGGCCATATCTGGGCATTCCCGATGGCATCTTGGACAGAGAAGAAACTGAATATCCGCCGTGCACCGAACAGAGCTGCGGCGCGCTAGCTGCCGCTCTTGTTGACTCCATCGTCTTCTTCCTACACTGCAGGGCAACCGGGACTCCAGGAGCGGCGCCGCTACCCGCTGCTCTATCCTGCGCATGCCTTCAGGTCTGCACACATGGTAGGTAAGAGGTAAACTCATCCTCTGTCATGGGCTCATGGCCGCAATCGCAGGCCCTACCCTTGAGGCGTCCTGATGGGTCCTTGTGCCCTCAACATGAACAAGTACTCGCCGCTCACAGAGAAGCAGCGAAACACCATGAGGCTTTAAAGGGAGCTCGAGCGTTACCTCTGCGCATAGCCCGTGCTCGTCGCCACTGACAACAGCGACCAAGGCCGACACACAGGACGCCATGGACATGGTGCTCGTTCTCGACGCCGCGTAACCACTCCTCTGCTCCCTAAGGTCGTCGAGCTTGTGCTTTGGGCCGTGCTCCCCGACGTCGTTGTGCAACAGGGCCGTTGCCTTGGCGTAACTACACATGGAGTGTGCGGCTTCTCCAGTGGTTAGCAACGATGCGGCATACCTCGTAGAAGGTGCGTGGCGGCAGACATGGATGGAAGGCCGAAGTGGCGCGCCACGGCGGCAGCGTGAGCAAGGAGGAGGAGGTCAAGCAGAACCAAGGGAAGGAAGTACGATGCGGAGATGATGTAGGCGAGGCCGCGAGGGCGACAGCGTCTCCACGAGCGTAGGGAGGTGCGGCTAGGGGGAGGAGGTGTGCGCGGGGGGCGGGTAGGGAGAGTGGCGGCTGGGCAACCCATCGTGCAGTGGGGAGTAGATGAATCCAGACACCAGGACACAAACTTGAATCAGTCGATGAGAGCCGCCGCCGGACCAGCAACAGGTAGCCGCGCCGTCCTTACTCTCCCTTCTCTTCTCTCCATCTCACCATGTCTCTTCTTCGCAGGAGACCGAGTCGCCATGGCCATGGAGTGCCGGCGGGCCCTTGCTCCGCGTACTCGCTCCTCCTTCTCAGGTTCTGGCGTCGGTGGCGGCGACATCGACGGGCCCTTGCTCCGCATACTCGCTCCTCCTTCTCGGGCCGATTTGCTTCTCGACCCTCGTGCTTCTCAGAGTAAATTGGACGGGTGCAGTAGCAGTGTTTGTACGGGCTTCTGTATCTTTTTCTAAGGAAAGAGGAATTTTTTAGGGGTATACGTTTCGTCAACATGAACGTGGGCAGGTGGGACTGACGAGCCAGGCTATGGGCTAGACTGGCCCATCCATCCGAGCTAGCCTGCTCGCCTAACTCCAGGCTGGTTAGGGACACAGGCTAGTCACATACAAAAAATAGAGAAGCGAAACGTTTTCCACTTATGAAACGTTTTTATCCACTTAAGAGGGGATTGCGGATTGAATACCTAAAACAACCTGGACTCTTTTGTAAAAACGCCGCGACGGTGAACCCGGAGACTCAATCCGTGCTTTATTATTGTTAGGGAGAGATTATTAGCATTTTCATTAGGTTCATGTTCATTGACAGATTGTGTTTCAGCATCAGACATAGATATATCATTTCGATTATCATGTGGTTGAGCAATAGGTTCATTAGAAGTTTGCACAGTTCTATCATTTTTCTTTTTCTTCCTTTTAGAAGAACTAGGTGCATCAATATTATTTCTCTGAGAATCTTGCTCAATTCTTTTAGGGTGGCCTTCAGGATACAAAGGTTCCTGAGTCATTCTACCAGTTCTAGTAGCCACTTTAACAGCATAATTATTTTTCTTACTATTCATCTCATTGAGCAATTCTTTTTGAGCTTTAAGTACTTGTTCTACTTGAGTGGTAAACATAGAAGCATGTTTGCTGACAAGTTTAAGTTCACCTCTAATATTAGCCATGTAATTACCCAAGTATTTAATCATATCAGCATCTTGTTTTAATTGTCTATCAAAATAAGCATTGAAGTCTCTTGCTTTAACATAAAATTATCAAACTCATCCAAGCATTGACTAGCAATTTTAGCAGGAGGGATTTCAGCTTTATCATATCTATAGAGAGAATTTACCTTTACTACCTGTGTCAGGTTATCGAGGGCTGGAGGTTCTTCAATAAATAAAGGATTAAGATCATATATTTCTTCAATAGGCGGTAAATTAAGACCATGTATTTCTTCAATAGGAGGTAAATTCTTGACATCTTCAGCTTTAATACCTTTTTCTTTCATAGATTTATTTGCCTCTTGCATATCTTCGGGACTGAGAAATAGAACACCTCTCTTCTTCGGAGTTGGTTTAGGAATAGGATCATTAATTAGAGCAGGAGCTGGCTCAGGAGGTGCCCAATTATTTTCATTTGTCAAAATATTATTCAATAAGATTTCAGCTTCATCCGGTGTTCTTTCCCTGAAAAGAGAACCATCACAACTATCTAGGTAATCTCTGAAATCATTGGTTAGTCCATTATAAAAGATATCAAGTATTTCATTTTTCTTAAGAGGATGATCAGGCAAAGCATTAAGTAACTTGAGAAGCCTCCCACAAGCTTGTGGGAGACTCTCTTCTTTAATTTGCACAAAGTTGTATATTTCCTTTAAAGCATCTTGTTTCTTATGAGCGGGGAAATATTTAGCAGAGAAGTAATAGATCATATCCTGGGGACTACGCACACAACCAGGATCAAGAGAATTAAACCATATCTTAGCATCACCCTTTAATGAGAATGGAAATATTTTAAGGATATAAAAGTAGCGAGATCTCTCATCATTAGTGAACAGGGTGGCTATATCATTTAATTTAGTAAGATGTGCCACAACAGTTTCAGATTCATAACCATGAAAAGGATCAGATTCAACCAAAGTAATTATATCAGGATCAACAGAGAATTCATAATCCTTATCAGTAACACAGATAGGTGAAGTAGCAAAAGCAGGGTCAGGTCTCATCCTAGCATTTGGAGATTGCTTTTTCCATTTAGCTAATAACCTTTTGAGTTCATATCTATCTTTGCAAGCTAAAATAGCTAAAGAAGCTTCTTGATCAAATAAATAACCCTCAAGAATAACAAGTGATTCTTCATCATCACTTTCATCTTCATAATCAGATTCAATATTTTCAATCTCTCTAGCCCTAGCAAGTCGTTCCTCGAGAAAATCACTAAGTGGCATAGTAGTATCAGGCATATAGGTAGTTTCATCATAAGTATCATGTATAGCAGAAGTAGCATCATCAATAATATGCGACATATCAGAACGAATAGCCGAAGCAGGTTTAGGTGTCGCAAGCTTACTCATACCAGAAGGTGAATCAAGTGCAGAGCTAGATGGCAGTTCCTTACCTCCCCTTGTAGTTGAGGGATAGATCTTGCTTTTTGGATCTCTCAAGTTCTTCATAATGATAAGCAAATATAAATCCCAAGTGACTCAAAGAATAGAGCTATGCTCCCCGATAACGGCGCCAGAAATTAGTCTTGATGACCCACAAGTATAGGGGATCACAACAGCTTTCGAGGGTAGAGTATTCAACCCAAATTTATTGATTCGACACAAGGGGAGCCAAAGAATATTCTCAAGTATTAGCAGCTGAGTTGTCAATTCAACCACACATGGAAACTTAGTATCTGCAGCAAAGTGTTTAGTAGCAAAGTAATATGATAGTGATGGTAACGGTAACAAAAGAGTAACGAAAGCAAAGTAATGTTTTTGGTATTTTGTAGTGATTGTAACAATAGCAACGAGAAAGTAAATAAGCGTAAACCAGTATATGGAAAGCTCGTAGGCATCTGATCAATGATGGATAATTATGTCGGATGTGGTTCATCACGTAACAGTCATAACATAGGGTGACACGGAACTAGATACAATTCGTCAATGTAATGTAGGCATGTATTCCGAATATAGTCATACGTGCTTATGGAAAAGAACTTGCATGACATCTTTTGTCCTACCCTCCCGTGGCAGCGGGGTCCTATTAGAAACTAGGGGATATTAAGGCCTCCTTTTAATAGAGAACCGGAACAAAGCATTAGCACATAGTGAATACATGAACTCCTCAAACTACGGTCATCACCGGTAAGTATCCCGATTATTGTCACTTCGGGGTTAACGGATCATAACACATAATAGGTGACTATAGACTTGCAAGATAGGATCAAGAACTCTCATATATTGATGAAAACATAATAGGTTCAGATCTGAAATCATGGCACTCGGGCCCTAGTGACAAGCATTAAGCATAGCAAAGTCATAGCAACATCAATCTCAGAACATAGTGGATACTAGGGATCAAACCCTAACAAAACTAACTTGATTACATGGTAAATCTCATCCAACCCATCACCGTCCAGCAAGCCTACGATGGAATTACTCACGCACGGCGGTGAGCATCATGAAATTGGTGATGAAGGATGGTTGATGATGACGATGGCGATGAATCCCCCTCTCCGGAGTCCCGAACGGACTCCAGATCAGCCCTCCCGAGAGGTTTTAGGGCTTGGCGGCGGCTCCGTATCATAAAACGTGATGATTTCTTCTCCCCTATTTTTTTCTCCCCAAAAGCAGTTATATAGAGTTGGAGTGGGAGTCGGGTTGGCTCCAGGGGGGCCACGAGGTAGGGGCGCGCCCTAGGGGGGGCGCCCCCACCCTCGTGGCAAGGGTGTGGGCCCCCTGGTCTTCATCTTGGCGAGGATTTTTTATTATTTATTGTAAGATATTCCATGGAGTTTCAGGTCATTCCGAGAACTTTTGTTTTCTGCACATAAAACAACATCATGGCAATTCTGCTGAAAACAGCGTCAGTCAGGGTTAGTTCCATTCAAATCATACAAGTTAGAATCCAAAACAAGGGCAAAAGTGTTTGGAAAAGTAGATACGACGGAGACGTATCAGCTTTCGGGAAGAAACTCTGCCGCCACGAGGCAAAACCTTGGCGGAACCAATCTAGGGCTCCGGCAGAGCTGTTTTGTCGGGGAAACTTCCCTCTGGGAGGGGGAAATCATCACCATCGTCATCACCAATGATGCTCTCATCGGGAGAGGGTCAATCTCCATTAACGTCTTCACCGGCACCATCTCATCTCAAACCCTAGTTCATCTCTTGTATCCAATCTTTGTATCCAAACCTCATATTGGTACCTGTGGGTTGCTAGTAGTGTTGGTTACTCCTTGTAGTTGATGCTAGTTGGTTTACTTGGTGGAAGATCATATGTTCATATCCATTATGCATATTAATACCCCTCTGATTATGAACATGAATATGCTTTGTGATTAGTTACGTTTGTTCCTGAGGACATGGGAGAAGTCTTGCTATTAGTAGTCATGTGAATTTGGTATTCGTTCGATATTTTGATGAGATGTATGTTGTCATCCCTCTAGTGGTGTCATGTGAACGTCGATTACATGACACATCACCATTGTTTGGGCCTAGAGGGAGGCATTGGGAAGTAATAAGTAGATGATGGGTTGCTAGAGTGACAGAAGCTTAAATCCTAGTTTATGCGTTGCTTCGTAAGGGGCTGATTTGGATCCATATGTTTCATGCTATGGTTAGGTTTACCTTAATACTTCTGTTGTAGTTGCGGATGCTTGCAATAGGGGTTAATCATAAGTGGGATGCTTGTCCAAGTAAGGATAGCACCCAAGCACCGGTCCACCCACATATCAAATTATCAAAGTACCGAACGCGAATCATATGAACGTGATGAAAACTAGCTTGACGATAATTCCCATGTGTCCTCGGGAGTGCTTTCCTTCATATAAGAGTTTGTCCAGGCTTGTCCTTTGCTACAAAAAGGATTGGGCCATCTTGCTGCACCTTATTTACTTTTATTACTTGCTACTCGTTACAAATTACCTTATCACAAAACTATCTATTACCGATAATTTCAGTGCTTGCAGAGAATACCTTACGGAAAACTGCTTATCATTTCCTTCTGCTCCTCGTTGGGTTCAACACTCTTACTTATCGAAAAGCTACGATAGATCCCCTACACTTGTGGGTCATCAAGACTCTTTTCTGGCGCCATTGCCGGGGAGTGAAGCGCCTTTGGTAGGTGGAATTTGGTAAGGAAAAATTTATATAGTGTGCTGAAATTTACTGTCACTTGTTACTATGGAACATAATCCTTTGAGGGGTTTGTTCGGGGTATCTTCACCTTGTCCGGAACGACAATTAGTTACCCCTCAACCTACTGAACCTACTGAAAATGTTTACTTTGAAATTCCTTCGGGTATGATAGAGAAACTGCTAGCTAATCCTTTTGCAGGAGATGGAACATTGCATCCCGATTTACACTTAATCTATGTCGATGAAGTTTGTGGATTATTTAAGCTTGCATGTATGCCCGATGATGTTATCAAGAAGAAGGTCTTCCCTTTATATTTGAAGGGAGATGCAGTGACATGGTATAGGCTATGTGATGATATGGGATCATGGGACTATAAGCGATTGAAATTGGAATTTCACCAGAAGTTTTATCCTATGCATCTGGTTCATCGTGATCGTAATTATATATATAACTTTTGGCCTCGCGAAGGAGAAAGCATCACTCAATCTCGGGGGAGGCTTAAGTCAATGTTATATTCATGCCCCAATCATGAGCTCTCAAGAGAAATGATTATTCAAAAAATTTATGCTCGGCTTTCTCTCAGTAATCGCTCCATGCTCGATACTTCTTGTACTGGATCTTTTATGATGAAGACTATTGAATTCAAATGGGATTTATTGGAAAGAATTAAACGCAACTCTGAAGATTGGGATCTCGATGAAGGTAAGGAGTCAGGTATAACACCTAAGTTTGATTGTGTTAAATCTTTTATGGATACCGATGCTTTCTGTGAATTTAGCACTAAATATGGACTTGACTCTAAGATAGTAGCTTCTTTCTGTGAATCGTTTGCTACTCATGTTGATCTCCCTAAGGAGAAGTGGTTTAAATATAATCCTCCCATTGAATTAAAAGTAGTTGCACCTATTAAAGTTGAAGAAAAGACTATCACTTATAATGATCCTGTTGTTCCTATTGCTTATGTTGAGAAACCACCTTTCCCTATTAGAATAAAGGATCATGCTAAAGCTTCAACTGTAGTCAACAAAAGTAATATTAAGACACCCAAACCCCCTGAATAAATTAAAGTTGAACCTAATATTGCTATGGTTAAAGATCTCTTGGCTGATAATATTGATGGGCATGTTATTTACTTCTGTGATGAGACTGCTAGAATTGCTAGACCTGATACTAAAATAAACATAGACCTATTGTAGGCATGCCTGTTATTTCTGTTAAAATAGGAGATCATTGCTATCATGCCTTATGTGATATGGGTGCTAGTGCAAGTGGAATACCCCATTCCTTATACAAAGAAATTATGCATGATATTGCACCTGCTGAGATAGAAGATATCGATGTTACCATTAAGCTTGCCAATAGAGGTACTATTTCACCAATTGGGATTGTTAGAGATGTTGAAGTCTTGTGTGGGAAGGTTAAATATCCTGCTGATTTTCTTGTTCTTGGTTCCCCACAAGATAGCTTTTGCCCCATTATATTTGGTAGACCCTTCTTGAATACTGTTAATGCTAAGATAGACTGCAATAAGGATATTGTTTCCGTTGGTTTAGGGGATATGTCTCATGAGTTTAATTTTGCTAAATTTCATAGACAACCCTGTGATGAAGAATTTCCTAGTAAAGATGAAATAATTGGTCTTGCTTCTATTGCCGTGCCTCCCACTGATCCTTTAGAACAATATTTGCTAGACCATGAAAATGATATGCTTATGAATGAAAGAATGGAAATAGATGAAGTATTCTTTAAATAGGGACCTATTCTGAAACACAACTTGCCTGATGAAATCCTAGGGGATCCTCCTCCACCCAAGGGTGGTCCCGTGTTTGAGCTTAAACCATTACCTGATACTCTTAAATATGCTTATCTTGATGAAAAGAAGATATATCCTGTTATTATTAGTGCTAACCTTTCAGAGAAGGAGGAAGAAAAATTATTGAAAACTCTGAAGAAACACTGCGCTGCTATTGGATATACTCTCGATGATCTTAAAGGCATTAGTCCCACTCTATGTCAACACAAAATAAATTCGGAGAAAGACGCCAAACCAGTTATTGATCACCAACGACGGCTGAATCCTAAGATGAAAGAAGTGGTAAGAAAGGAAATATTAAAGCTCCTTGAGGGAGGTATAATTTATCCTGTTGCTGATAGTCAGTGGGTAAGTCCTGTCCATTGTGTCCCTAAGAAGAGAGGTATTACTGTCGTTCCTAATGATAAAGATGAATTGATTCCACAAAGAATTATTACAGGTTATAGGATGGTAATTGATTTTTGCAAATTAAATAAAGCTACTAAAAAAGATCATTACCCTTTGCCTTTCATTGATCAAATGCTAGAAAGATTATCCAAACATACACATTTTTTGCTTTCTAGATGGTTACTCTGGCTTCTCTCAAATACCTGTATCAACTGATGATCAAGCAAAGACCACTTTTACTTGCCCTTTCGGTACTTTTGCTTATAGACGTATGCCTTTTGGTTTATGTAATGCACCTGCTACCTTTCAAAGATCCATGGTGGCTATATTCTCTGACTTTTGTGAAAATATTTGTGAGGTTTTCATGGACGATTTCTTCGTTTATGGATCCTCTTTTGATGATTGCTTGAGCAACCTTGATCGAGTTTTGCAGAGATGTGAAGAAACTAATCTTGTCTTGAACTGGGAGAAGTGCCACTTTATGGTTAATGAAGGTATTGTCTTGGGGCATAAAATTTCTAAAAGAGGTATTGAAGTTGATAAAGCTAAAGTTGATGCTATTGAAAAGATGTCGTGTCCCAAGGACATCAAAGGTATAAGAAGTTTCCTTGGTCATGCCAGTTTTTATAGGAGGTTCATTAAGGACTTCTCAAAAAATTCTCGGCCTCTGACTAACCTATTACAAAAAGATATTCCTTTTGTCTTTGATGATGATTGTGTAGAAGCATTTGAAATATTTAAGAAAGCTTTGATTTCTGCACCTATTGTTCAGCCACCTGATTGGAATTTACCATTTGAAATCATGTATGATGCTAGTGATTATGCTGTAGGGGCTATTCTAGGACAAAGAGTTGATAAGAAATTAAATGTTATTCAATATGCTAGTAAAACTATAGACAGTGCCCAAAGAAATTATGCTACTACTGAAAAAGAATTCTTAGCAGTTGTATTTGCTTGTGATAAGTTCAGACCTTATATTGTCGATTCTAAAGTAACTATTCACACTGATCATGCTGCTATTAAATATCTTATGGAAAAGAAAGATGCTAAACCTAGACTTATTAGATGGGTTCTCCTGCTACAAGAATTTGATTTGCATATTATTGATAGAAAGGGAGCTGAGAACCCCATTGCAGACAACTTGTCTAGGTTAGAGAATGTTCTTGATGACCCACTACCTATTGATGATAGCTTTCCTGATGAACAATTAGCTGTCATAAATGCTTCTCGTACTGCTCCATGGTATGCTGATTATGCTAATTATATTGTTGCTAAGTTTATACCACCTAGTTTCACATACCAGCAAAAGAAAAAGTTCTTCTATGATTTAAGACATTACTTCTGGGATGACCCACATCTTTATAAAGAAGGAGTAGATGGTGTTATTAGACGTTGTATACCTGAGCATGAACAGGAACAGATCCTACGCAAGTGTCACTCCGAAGCTTATGGAGGACACCATGCCGGAGATAGAACTGCACATAAGGTATTGCAATCCGGTTTTTATTAGCCTACTCTCTTCAAGGATGTCCGTAAGTTTGTTTTGTCTTGTTATGAATGTCAAAGAATTGGTAATATTAGTAGATGTCAAGAAATGCCTATGAATTATTCACTTGTTATTGAACCATTTGATGTTTGGGGCTTTGATTATATGGGACCTTTTCCTTCCTCTAATGGGTATACACATATTTTAGTTGCTGTTGATTACGTTACTAAGTGGGTAGAAGCTATTCCAACTAGTAGTGTTGATCATAACACCCCTATTAAAACGCTTAAAGAAGTTATTTTTCCGAGGTTTGGAGTCCCTAGATATTTAATGACTGATGGTGGTTCACATTTTATACATGGTGCCTTTCGTAAAATGCTTGCTAAGTATGATGTTAATCATAGAATTGCATCTCCTTATCACCTGCAGTCTAGTGGTCAAGTAGAATTGAGTAACACAGAGCTCAAATTAATTTTGCAAAAGACTGTTAATAGATCTAGAAAGAATTGGTCCAAGAAACTTGATTATGAATTATGGGCCTACAGAACTGCATATAAAAACCCTATGGGTATGTCTCCGTATAAAATGGTTTATGGTAAAGCATGTCACTTACCTCTCGAACTAGAACATAAGGCATATTGGGCTATCAAAGAGCTCAACTATGACTTCAAACTTGCTGGTGAAAAGAGGCTATTTGACATTAGCTCACTTGATGAATGGAGAACCCAGGCCTATGAGAATGCCAAACTGTTTAAAGAAAAACTTAAAAGATGGAATGACAAAAGGATACAAAAGCATGAGTTTAATATAGGTGATTATGTATTGCTATACAACTCCCGTTTGAGATTTTTTACAGGCAAACTCCTCTCTAAATGGGAAGGTCCTTACATCATCGAGGAGTGTCGTGGAATTGTCATGGCAGATGTCCTAGCGAAATGACTTAGTCATAGGGCCATCGCAACTAGGAAGCTTAAAGGGGTTAATCGGGACAAAGGACACGCGTTGCAGGCACCAGAGGAAAAGCCAGATAACACGTATTGGACTATTCACTTTGATGGGTCCAGGAAATTGGAGGGCTTGGGGGCTGGATTTATATTAACTTCCCCGCGAGGTGACAAGTCTTGTTATGTTCTCCGCTTAATGTTCCCTTGTACTAACAATGCAGCTAAGTACGAGGCCCTACTCCACGGTCTTCGGGTGGCTAAGGAGATGAACTTAAGCCGGGTTAAGTGCTTCGATGGCTCGGACCTGGTGGCTCAACAGGTATCTGGCACTTGGGATTCTAAGGACCCACTCATGGCTGCGTATCGACGAGAAGTGGACATAGTGGCTGGTCATTTTAAGGGTTATCAAGTTGACCATATAGATCGGCGAAAGAACGAAGCGGTGGACGCTTTAAGTCGCATTGGCTCTCAGTGTAAACCGGTCCAACCTAATGTTTTCCTCGACGTCCTACACAATCCGTCGGTTAAGATACCAATAGAGGAGGAGTTGGCTATTCCTGACCCAGAGGCCCAATTGGTAGCAGCTTTGCATGTTGTACCGGATTGGACAGTCCCATACTTGGCTTACATGAACCGGGGCGAGTTACCGGAGGATGAAACCTTGGCCCGACAGATAATCCAGCGTTCCAAGTCAATGACCATATTCAATGGGGAGTTACATCGTTACAGCGTCACATGAGCAATTCAGCGTTGTGTCTCTCCTCAAGAGGGTTGTGAAATTTTGCGAGAAATCCACGAAGGAGATTGTGGTCACCATGCCGGTTCAAAATCTTTGGTAGCTAAGGCTTTTCGTCATGGTTTCTATTGGTTGACAGCTCATGCTGATGCTGAGGATTTAGTCAAAAGGTGTGACAGCTGTCAAAAATTTGCACATCGCGCTCATGTTCCGGCTCAGGAGTTGAGAATTATTCCAATCACTTGGGCGTTTGCAACTTGGGGGCTTGATATGGTTGGACCCTTTAAGAGATCCAAGGACAAAAAGACTCACCTGTTAGTGGCAGTTGACAAGTTTACCAAATGGGTAGAAGCAGAGCCAGTCAGTAAGTGTGATGCGGCCACGGCGGTTCAGTTCATCAAAAAGGTGATATTCTGGTTTGGCTTTCCACATAGTATTATAATTGATAATGGTACTAATCTGTCAAAGGGTGAGATGGAGGAATTTTGCCAATGTGAGCACATCTGGCTTGATGTAGCATCAATGGCTCACCCCCAATCTAATGGTCAAGCGGAGAGGGCAAATCAAGAAATTTTGAGAGGTATTAAAGCCTGGCTTATGGTTCCTTTAAAGAGGACACCGGGTTGTTTGGTGGAGGAGTTACCTTCTGTGTTATGGAGTATCAACACCACACCTAACAGATCTACGGGTTACACACCTTTCTTCATGGTTTATGGACCAGAGCGGTTCTTCCTAGTGACATCTGTCACGACTCGCCCCATGTGGCAGCTTATGTTGAAGCTGACAATGAGAAGGCGCGTCAGGACTCACTGGACCTGTTAGATGAGGAGCGTGATCTTGCAGCGGCACGTTCGGCGACTTATCAACAAGATCTCCGATGTTATCACAGCCGCCGGGTTAAGACCAGAACTTTTCAAGAGGGCGATTTGGTGCTCCGGCTCATCCAGGATCAGACTGATATGCACAAGTTATCCCCACCTTGGGAAGGACCTTTTGTGGTCAGCAAAAATCTGCACAACGGGTCATACTACCTCATTGATGTTCGAGAGCACAAAGACTCACGTAAATCAGAGGAGGAGACCAAGCGGCCGTGGAATATAGCTTTTCTTTGGCCTTACTATACTTGAGCCACAGGCTCTTCTTGTGTACATACTTATGTCAATGTATATATATTATATGATAAATCGGAGCCTCAAATAAAGCGGGGTCTCTGTTCTTTTTAAATCATGTGTGAGCCTATAGGAGCTTCTACTGACAAAGCGGCGTTTTATTAACCCGGCCTATGCGGCCGCACAGATATAAAGAAAATCACTAGGGGGCTTGGTCGTATCCGAACCATCGCTGCACCTCTTAATCGATTTAAAACCAAAAAGGGATATCACTAGGGGGCTTGGTTGTCTTCACACCATAGCTACACCTCTTGGTAGGCTTCAAGCCAAAAGGAAATTATGTGGAACCAAAGAGAGTCTGTTGCATTAAGCACAGCTCAAACATAGGTGACCACTGAGCACAGCTCAAATATTACCTGGGGGCTCCTTGCTTCTCAAAGAACAACGAGCTTGCACCCCTATAATAGGCTATCAAGCCAGGCTTGGAAGCCAGGTGTATTCACCTAAAACCCCGGGTTATCCAGCCTCTTTAAGTAAGCCACTCCGTCCAGGTAAACCTGGTATGACCCATCGAATGTTTGACAAGTCAATCCCATGGACCCTGAACTTGTCAAAGTTAAAACGGTGATTGGTTAAAGATTGAGGTCCATCTTAAAAGGCTTTGCAAAATGGTTTAACTCAGTGGCCTGGCAGCCCATGAAAAGCCTCGATTTAGGGCCTGGCAGCCCATGAAAAGCCTTGCATATTTCTTGTCTTTGCTGTTTTTTTATGATAAGGGATTTATGAATATTTTCTGATAAACCGGTGTTCTTTACAACCCGGCATGACTTTCAACGCTTAGTTGTCAGTACATGATCAGTTTTAAATTGGTAGTATATTCTTCTGGTCTGGTTTTTGACTAGATGTCACCAGCATTATGTGGCTATTATAGCCCAATATGGTTTCTATATGAACCGACAAGCGGGCAAGGAGTTGACAACACTCCGGATTGGTGTTTTTTCACCTTTACCATACAAGCAGTTGGTCAGCCAACTAGGTATGTCACAGATATTATTTATTTTATCTGGTTAATATAAATCTTGGTTATCCATCCATGTTATGTATATCTTTTGGGCATCATGACCCGTCTAGTGGTAAACCACTAGGACGCTTTCAAGTTCTTATATGCAGGAACACAAAGTATAATGGAATATGCATAAATAGATCCCAAAAGTGGAACAAGTTTTCAAAATATCAAGCAACACAAGCATGCTCGATGGCATGGCAGATAAAGGTGTTTCTGCTATCCTATTACAAGGAGCTTCAAAACGGCCCAAATTGAATAATTGTTTCAAGCAGTGGCAGACTGTAGCTGATAAACCAGTCACCAGTTTAGGATGCTTCATCGGGACAGCTTGACGATTGAGGGTCATCTTGTGCAATCACCTCCTCTTCATCCCTCCCCAGACGCTGGAAATCAACCGTTGACCAATCGATTCCGGTTAAAGCTTGAAACACGGCCTCTTCATGGATAAGGCTGGAGGGGTCAATGTCAGGAGTGTAAGTATGCTTACGGATTGGAGGCACAAGCTCTTCAACATCATGGATCACAACAGGATGTCTCTTTCCGTCAGCATCGTAAACCGGTTGGAAGTGAGATAAATCGGTGTCCTCCGCTAGTTTGTTTGCTATTGGCCGCTGATACGTCTCCAATGTATCTATAATTTTTTATTGCTCCATGCTATATTATCTACTGTTTTGGACATTATTGGGCTTTATTATCCACTTTTATATTATTTTTGGGACTAACCTATTAACTGGAGGCCCAGCCCAGAAATGTTGTTTTTTTTGCCTATTTTAGGGTTTCGAACAAAAGGAATATCAAACGGAGTCCAAACGGAATGAAACCTTCCGGAACGTGATTTTCTCATCGAATACAATTCAGGAGACTTGGACCCTACATCAAGACACGTAACAGGAGGCCACGAGGTAGGGGCGCGCCTACCCCCCCCCCCCAAGGCGCGCCCTCCACCCTTGTGGGCCCCATGTTGCTCCACCGACGTACTTATTCCTCCTATATATACCCACGTACCCCCAAACGATCAGATATGGAGCCAAAACCCTAATTCCATCGCCGCAAATTTTTGTATCCACGAGATCCCATCTTGGGGCCTGTTCCGGAGCTCCGCCAGAGGGGGCATCGATCACGGAGGGCTTCTTCATCAACACCATAGCCCCTCCGATGAAGTGTGAGTGGTTTACCTCAGACCTACGGGTCCATAGTTAGTAGCTAGATGGCTTCTTCTTTCTTTTTGGATCTCAATACAATTTTCTCCCCCTCTCTTGTGGAGATCTATTCGATGTAATCTTCTTTTTGCGGTGTGTTTTTTGAGACCGATGAATTGTGGGTTTATGATCAAGTCTATCTATGAATAATATTTGAATCTTCTCTGAATTCTTTTATGTATGATTGGTTATCTTTCCAAGTCTCTTCGAATTATCAGTTTGGTTTGGCCTACTAGATTGATCTTTCTTGCAATGGGAGAAGTGCTTAGCTTTGGGTTCAATCTTGCAGTGTCCTTTCCCGGTGACCGTAAGGGCAGCAAGGCACGTATTGTATTGTTGCCATCGAGGATAACAAGATGGGGTTTTCTTCATATTGCATGAGTCTATCCCTCTACATCATGTCATCTTGCTTAAGGCGTTACTCTGTTTTTAACTTAATACTCTAGATGCATGCTGGATAGCGGTCTATGAGTAATAGTAGTAGATGCAGGAAGGAGTTGGTCTACTTGTCTCGGACGTGATGCCTATATACATGATCATAACTAGATATTCTCATAACTATGCTCAATTCTATCAATTGCTCAATAGTAATTTGTTCACCCACCGTAGAGTGCTTATGCTCGAGAGAAGCCACTAGTGAAACCTATGGCCCCCAGGTCTATCTTTATCATATCAATCTCCTACTACTTAGTTATTTAATTTTCTATTTACTTTGCCTTTATTTTACTTTGCATCCTTATCATAAAAATACCAAAAATATTATCTTATCATATCTATCAGATCTCACTCTCGTAAGTGGCCCTATAGGGATTGACAACCCCTATTTGCGTTGGTTGCGAGGATTTATTTGTTTTGTGCAGGTGCGAGGGACTCGCGCGTAGCCTCCTACTGGATTGATACCTTGGTTCTCAAAAACTGAGGGAAATACTTACGCTACTTTGCTTCATCATCCCTTCCTCTTCGGGGAAAACCAACGCAGTGCTAAAAGAGGTAGCAAGAAGGATTTCTGGTGCCGTTGCCGGGGAGGTCTATGCAAAAGTCAACATACCAAGTACCCATCACGTACCCTTATCTCCCGCATTACATTATTTGCCATTTGCCTCTCATTTCCCTCTCCCCTACTTCACCCTTTCCGTTTTATTCGCCCTCTCTCTATCCTCCCTCTCTTTTTCTGTTTGCCTCTTTTGCTTGTTTGCTTGTGATACCATGTGCCTTCCACTTGCTTGCATCTTTGCTTGCTAATAATCTATTGATATGAATCCACTTAAAGTGTTCTACTTGGATCATCTTCGATCCTTATGCGCTCGTGCTGAGACCCCAACTAGCCTAGTTGATGGGAAATCTTTAGATGAGCATGCTCATTTTGTGCGTCATCGTTTGTCTGAAAAAGGGAAGCTCTTATGGTATCATATAAATAGTTTGCTATGCTATGCTATGCTTGGAATCTTTGTGAAATTTGTGATTTTACTTGTTGCTCTAAGAACCCTAAAAAACACCTTCCCTACCTATGTGAGTTCAATGATAATGAAATCTTATCTTCTTGTGCAAAGGGTGTTTATAGTTACTATGATATCGAACAAATTGAAGAATTTGTCGTTTTTAAGGGTGCTCATGAAGTTGCTTCTTTGATTGAAAAGTATGATTTTACTCTCAATAAATCTGAAAATTCCGTCATACTTAAATATTGCAATGAAAACTTTGCTCATAATGTCTATGTCCAAGAATTTATTGAAAGAATGACCGTTGCTTTGGAAGAAAATAATGATATGCATGAATCTATAGATAATGATGATTCCGATGATTTGGTTGAAATATCCCTTGATGAACATGATGCTTGCTATTCTTGTGGCCATGATGCCAATATTTATGAAGATGAATTTGCTATAGTTCCTTATGTTAAACATGAGATCATTGCTATTGCACCCATACTTGATAGTTCCTTCGATGAAAAGCATGATTGCAATGATGTTATTATAAATTCTCTTAATGTCCATTGTGTTAATGATATGCAAAACCCTAAGCTTGGGGATGCTAGTTTTGCTATGACTACTATTTGTTGCAATGATCATGATTGTGGTGATTCTTCTTTTGATCTTGAAAATTTATTTAAGCCCCATGATGAATATGAGATTGATAATAGTGTTTTCAATATGATTGAAAGTGGGTTGGGAAGAGTGTCAACTTTAGATCCCACATATTTGGAAAATGTTCAATCTTATGAAATCTTTGATAAAAGTGGGTTTGGAGAGGTCATGACTTTAGTTAATGTTAATCCCACTATTTTGGAAGAGTGTCAACTTTGCATGCATGTGGATCATGTTAAAAATATTTTATGTGATAGCTATTTTGTTGAATTTTCTTATGATGCTACATATAATTATTATGAGAGAGGAAAATATGGTGGTAGGAATTTTCATGTTACTAAATTACCTCTCGTTATGTTGAGATTGCTATTGTTTCTTTCCGCTTCTTTGCATATGCTAGTTTTTGCTTGCCTTGATAATTTGTTTGCCTATAAGATGCCTATTCATAGGAAGTATGTTAGACTTAAATGTGTTTGTATCGTGTTTTATGATGCTCTCTTTGTGCTTCAATTCTTGTCTTTCATGTGAGCACCATTGAAATTATCAATGCCTAGCTAAAAAGGCTTTAAAGAAAAGCGCTCGTTGGGAGTCAAACCAATATTTATCCTTGCTGTTATTCAATAAATAATTTATCTAGCCTCTGTTTTGGTTGTGTTTTTTTGTGTTTAATTAGTGTTTGTGCCAAGTAGAACCGTTGGGAAGACTTGGGGAAAGTCTTGTTGAACTTGCTGTAAAAAACAGAAACTTTAGCGCTCACGAGAACTGCTTTCATTTTTATTTGGAAAGTTCTATTTAGTTTATTCTTTTTGCATATGATTAATAGATAAATTCCTCACGTCCACAAATTTATTTTATAATTTTTGGGGTTCCAGATCTTCACTAGCTGCAGATTACTACAGACTGATCTGTTTTTGACAGATTCTGTTTTTCGTGTGTTGTTTGCTTATTTTGATGAATATATGGCTAGTAAAATAGTTTATAAACCATAGAGAAGTTGGAATACAGTAGGTAAAACACCCATATAAATAAAGAATGAGTTCATTACAGTACCTTGAAGTGGTCTTTTGTTTTCTTTCGCTAACGGAGCTCACGAGATTTTCTACTTTAAGTTTTGTGTTGTGAAGTTTTCAAGTTTTGGGTAAAGATTTGATGGATTATGGAACAAGGAGTGGCAAGAGCCTAAGCTTGGGGATGCTCATGGCACCCCCAAGATAATCTAAGGACACCTAAAAGCCAAAGATTGGGGATGCCCCGAAAGGCATCCCCTCTTTCGTCTACTTCTATCGGTAACTTTACTTGGAGCTATATTTTTATTTACCACATGATATGTGTTTTGCTCGGAGCGTCTTGTATGATTTGAGTCTTTGATTGTTAGTTTACCACAATCATCCTTGCTGTACACACCTTTTGAGAGAGCCATACATGATTTGGAATTTGTTAGAATACTCTATGTGCATCGCTTATATCTTTTGAGTTATATAATTTTGCTCTAGTGCTTCACTTGTATCTTTTAGAGCACGGTGGTGGATTTGTTTTATAGAAAATATTGATCTCTCATGCTTCACTTAGATTATTTTGAGAGTCTTAATAGCATGGTAATTTTCTTAAAATCCTAATATGCTTGGTATGCAAGATTAATAATAAAACTCTCTTATGAGTGTGTTGAATACTATGAGAAGTTTGATACTTGATAATTGTTTTGAGATATGGAGATGGTGATATTAAAGTCATGCTAGTTGAGTAGTTGTGAATTTTATAAATACTTGTGTTGAAGCTTGTGATTCCCGTAGCATGCACGTATGGTGAACCGTTATGTGATGAAGTCGGAGCATGATTTATTTATTGATTGTCTTCCTTATGAGTGGCGGTCGGGGACGAGCGATGGTCTTTTCCTATCAATCTATCCCCCTAGGAGCATGCGCGTAATACTTTGCTTTGATAACTTGTAGATTTTTGCAATAAGTATATGAGTTCTTTATGACTAATGTTGAGTCCATGGATTATACGCACTCTCACCCTTCCACCTTTGCTAGCCTCTCTAATACCGCGCACCTTTCGGCGGTATCATACACCCACCATATACCTTCCTCAAAACAGCCACCATACCTACCTATTATGGCATTTACATAGCCATTCTGAGATATATTGCCATGCAACTTTCCACCGTTCCGTTTATGACACACTCCATCATTGTCATGTTGCTTAGCATGATCATGTAGTTGACATAGTATTTGTGGCAAAGCCACCGTTCATAATTCTTTCATACTTGTCACTCATGCATCATTGCATATCCCGGCACACCGCCGGAGGCATTCACATAGAGTCATATTTTGTTCTAAGTATCGAGTTGTAATTGTTGAGTTGTAAGAAAAATAAAAGTGTGATGATCATCATTATTGGAGCATTGTCCCAGTGAGGAAAGGATGATGGAGACTATGATTCCCCCACAAGTCGGGATGAGACTCCGGACGAAAAATAAAAAAAAGAGAAAGAAAAGAGGCCATAAAAAATAGAAAAGGCCCAAATAAAAAAAATAAAAAAACGAGATAAAAAGAGAGAAGGGACAATGTTACTATCCTTTTACCACACTTGTGCTTCAAAGTAGCACCATGATCTTCATAGTAGAGAGTCTCTCATGTTATCACTTTCATATACTAGTGGGAATTTTTCATTATAGAACTTGGCTTGTATATTCCAATGATGGGCTTCCTCAAATTGCCCTAGGTCTTCATGAGCAAGCAAGTTGGATGCACACCCACTTAGTTTCTTTTTGAGCTTTCATATACTTATAGCTCTAGTGCATCCGTTGCATGGCAATCCCTACTCACTCACATAGATATCTATTGATGGGCATCTCCATAGCCCGTTGATACGCCTAGTTGATGTGAGACTATCTTCTCATTTTTGTCTTCTCCACAACCACCACTCTATTCCACCTATAGTGCTATATCCATGGCTCACCCTCATGTATTGCGTGAAGATTGAAAAAGTTTTGAGAATGTCAAAAGTATGAAACAATTGCTTGGCTTGTCATCGGGGTTGTGCATGATTTAAATATTTTGTGTGGTGAAGATAGAGCATAGCCAGACTATATGATTTTGTAGGGATAACTTTCTTTAGTCATGCTATTTTGAGTAGACATAATTGCTTTGTTAGTATGCTTGAAGTATAATCATTTTTATGTCAATATGAACTTTTGTCTTGAATCTTTTGGATCTGAATATTCATACCACAATTAAGAAGAATTACATTTATGCCAAGTAGCACTCCCCATCAAAAAGCCTGTTTTTATCATTTACCTACTCGAGGACGAGCAGGAATTAAGCTTGGGGATGCTTGATACGTCTCCAACGTATCTATAATTTTTGATTGCTCCATGCTATATTATCTACTGTTTTGGACATTATTGGGCTTTATTATCCACTTTTACATTATTTTTGGGACTAACCTATTAACCGGAGGCCCAGCCCAGAATTGTTGTTTTTTTGCCTGTTTTAGGGTTTCGAAGAAAAGGAATATCAAATGGAGTCCAAACGGAATGAAACCTTCGGGAACGTGATTTTCTCATCGAATACAACTCAGGAGACTTGGACCCTACGCCAAGACACGTAATAGGAGGCCACAAGGTAGGGGGCGCGCCTACCCCCCCCCCCCCCGCGCCCTCCACCCTCATGGGCCCCATTTTGCTCCACCGACGTACTTCTTCCTCCTATATATACCCACGTACCCCCAAACGATCAGATACGGAGCCAAAACCCTAATTCCACCGCCACAACTTTCTGTATCCACGAAATCCCATCTTGGGGCCTGTTTCGGAGGTCCGCCGGAGGGGGCATCGATCACGGAGGGCTTCTTCATCAACACCATAGCCCCTCCGATGAAGTGTGAGTAGTTTACCTCAGACCTACGGGTCCATAGTTAGTAGCTAGATGGCTTCTTCTCTCTTTTTGGATCTCAATACAATGTTCTCCCTGAGGGAGTCCTGGATTAGGGGGTGTTCGGGTAGCCGGACTATACCTTCAGCCGGACTCCTGGACTATGAAGATACAAGATTGAAGACTTCGTCCCGTGTCCGGATGGGACTTTCCTTGGCGTGGAAGGCAAGCTTGGCGATGCGGATATTCAAGATCTCCTACCATTGTAACCGACTCTGTGTAACCCTAACCCTATCCGGTGTCTATATAAACCGGAGGGTTGTAGTCCGTAGGCAATCAACTTCATATACAACAATCATACCATAAGCTAGCTTCTAGGGTTTAGCCTCCTTGATCTCGTGGTAGATCTACTCTTGTACTACCCATATCATCAATATTAATCAAGCAGGACGTAGGGTTTTACCTCCATCAAGAGGGCCCGAACCTGGGTAAAACATCGTGTTCCCTGCCTCCTGTTAACATCTGGCCTAGACGCATAGTTCAAGACCCACTACCCGAGATCTGTCGGTTTTGACACCGACATTGGTGCTTTCATTGAGAGTTCCTCTATGTCGTCGCCTTTAGGCCCGATGGCTCCTTTGATCATCAACAACGATGCAGTCCAGGGTGAGAATTTGCTCCCCGGACAGATCTTCGTCTTCGGCGGCTTCGCTGCGGGCCAATTCGCTCGGCCACCTGGAGCAGATCGAAAGCTGCGCCCCTGGCCATCAGGTCAGGTTTGGAAGCCTAAACTACACGGCTGACATCCACGGGGACTTGATCTTCGACGGATTCGAGCCACAGCCAAGCGCGCCGCACTGTCTCGATGGGCATGATATAGCTCTGCCGCCGAACAACGCCTTGGAGGCCGCATATGCATCGGTTTCGACCATTGATTCGGAGCCTACTGCGCCGATCGAGGATCAGCGGTTGGATGCTGCCTCAGGGGCTGTGATCTCAGAGGCGATCGAGCTGAACGCTAGCCCCGCACTCTGCACTACCCGTGACTCCGAGGATCCGGACTCCTCCCCGGACTCTGAACCCCCTGCGCCCCTGCCAATCGAATCCGATTGGGCACCGATAATGGAGTTCACCGCCGCAGACATCTTTCAGCATTCTCCTTTTGGCGACATCCTGAGTTCTCTTAAGTCTCTCTCTTTATCAGGAGAGCCCTGGCCGGACTACGGTCAGCTAGGGTGGAATACGGACGATGAGGAAATTCAAAGCCCACCCACCACCCACTTTGTAGCCACTGTCGACAATCTAACCGACATGCTTGACTTCAGCTCCGAAGACATCGACGGCATGGACGACGATGTAGGAGACGAACAGGAACCAGCACCTGTAGGGCACTGGAAGGCCACCTCGTCATATGACATATATATGGTGGACACTCCAAAAGATGGAGATGGCGATGGAACAGTGGGGGATGACGCCCCCAAGAAACAGCCAAAGCGCCGGCGTCAGCGGCGCCGCTCTAAATCCTGCCAAAACAAAAACGGTGATTCCGGCACGAGAGATAATACTACCCCGGATAGCGCCGAAGAACACCCACCTCAGCAAGATTCGGCACAGGAAGATGGAGAAGCCAACCCTCATGAGAGAGCGGCAGACCGAGAGGTCGAGGATGATAACTATACGCCTCCCTCCGAAGACGAGGCAAGCCTCGATGACGACGAATTCGTCATACCATCAGACCCCGCCGAACAAGAGCGTTTCAAATGCAGGCTTTTAGCCACGGCAAGCAGCCTCAAGAAAAAGCAGCAACAGCTTAGAGCTGCCCAAGATTTGCTAGCTGACAGATGGACTGAGGTCCTTGCGGCCGAAGAGTATAAACTCGAATGCCCCTCCAAGAGTTACCCGAAGCGCAGGCCGTTACCCTGATCAGAGGAGGAAGCACCTACATCACCAGCGCATGACATGGCAGACCGGCCACCTCGCGGCCGCGACAGAGAGGCCTCTCGGCCCTCCACTCAAGCCATGCCCTGACGCTGCTCAACTAAGGCACGGGAAAATACGCCCGACCTGCGAGACATACTAAAGGATAAGGCAAGACAAATAAGATCGATCTATGGATCGCGCAGGCGCCCTACGACATGTGACAATGATCTTCACTCCGGATACAACAAATCCAGCCGGGCCAAACACAACAGACATAGCTCTTCCGAGCTACGTCGTGATATAGCCCAGTACAGAGGCGCCGCACACCCGCTATGCTTCATGAATGAAGTAATGGATCATAAAATCCCAGAGGGTTTCAAACCTGTAAACATCGAATCATACAATGGCACAACAGATCCAACGGTATGGATCGAGGATTATCTCCTTCACATCCACATGGCACGCGGCGATGATCTACACGCCATCAAATACCTCCCGCTCAAACTTAAAGGACCGGCCCAACATTGGCTTAACAGCTTGCCAGCAGACTCTATCGGTTCTTGGGAGGACCTGGAAGCCGCATTCCTTGACAACTTCCAGGGCACTTCCGTGCTACCGCCGGATGCCGACGACTTAAGCCACATAATTCAGCAGCGAGAAGAATCGGCCAGACAATTCTGGACACGGTTCCTAACAAAGAAAAACCAGATAGTTGACTGTCCAGACACAGAGGCCCTAGCAGCCTTCAAGCATAACATCCGTGACGAGTGGCTTGCCCGGCACCTGGGACAGGAAAAGCCGGAATCCATGGCAGCCCTCACGACACTCATGACCCGCTTTTGCACGGGAGAAGACAGCTGGCTAGCTCGCAGTAACAACTTATCAAAGAACCCTGGTAATTCGGATACCAAGGACAAAAGTGGTAGGACACATCGGAATAAGCAAAAACGCCGCGTTAACAGCGACAGCAATGAAGACACGGCAGTCAATGCCGGATTCAAAGGCTATAAATCCGGTCAACGGAAAAAGCCATTCAAAAAGAATACTCAGGGCCCGTCCAGTTTGGACCGAATACTCGATAGCTTGTGCCAGATACATGGCACCCCCGAATGGCCAGCCAATCACACTAACAGGGATTGTTGGGTGTTCAAGCAGGCAGGCAAGTTAAGGGCCAAAAACAGAGACAAGGGGCTGCACAGCGATGACGAGGAGCCCAAGCCGCCGAACAACAATGGACAGAAGGGCTTTCCCCCACAAGTGCGGACGGTGAACATGATATACGCAACCCACATTCCCAAGCGGGAGCGGAAGCATGCGCTATGGGACGTATACGCGATGGAGCCAGTCGCCCCAAAGTTCAACCCATGGTCCTCCTGCCCGATCAATTTTGATCGAAGGGACCATCCCACTAGCATCCGTCATGGCGGCTTCGCCGCATTGGTTCTCGACCCAATCATTGACGGATTTCATCTCACAAGAGTCCTCATGGACGGCGGCAGTAGCCTGAACCTGCTTTATTAGGATACAGTGCGGAAAATGGGCATAGATCCCTCAAGGATTAAGCCCACAAGAACGACCTTTAAAGGCGTTATACCAGGTGTAGAAGCCAACTATACAGGCTCAGTAACACTTGACGTGGTCTTCGGATCCCCGAACAATTTCCGAAGCAAAGAGTTAATCTTCGATATAGTCCCGTTTCGCAGTGGCTATCACGCCCTGCTCGGACGAACCGCATTCGCAAAATTCAATGCGGTGCCGCACTACGCATATCTCAAGCTCAAGATGCCAGGCCCTCGAGGAGTAATTACGGTCAACGAAAACACCGAACGCTCCCTCCGTACGGAGGAGCATACGGCGACTCTCGCAGCGGAGGTACAAAGTAGCCTTCTCAGGCAATTCTCTAGTCCGGCCATTAAAAAGCCAGACACTGCCAAGCGCGCCTGGAGTAACCCACAACAGGACCGCCTGGCACACTCTAAGCAAGCGTAGCAATGCGGCCCCAACCCCAGCTTTCGCGACATAGCGAAACCAGTACCTCGCGTACATAACTACGCCCTTGAAATACCATGGGCACGAAGGAAGGAGCACAATAACGGCACGCCCAAAATATGGCTTAAAACATACTAGGGGCTGCCAGATTCTTTTTTAATTTTTTCTTACTTTCAGGACTCCATACTTCGGACGACCTGTTCGGCAATTCGACTGCCGCACAAACGATGCAAGATCTAGGGAGGCAGACAAGCCATGCCGCATTATGGAACTCCCAGGTGGTCTCTATTACGAGCGGTATACCTATTTTAAATACAATTCCGCGGCCTGCCCCTGGTCAGGACATACTGAATAGTCCAATATCTTTTGCTTACCGCACTATTTGTATCGTTCGGCTTTGATAAATAGCCTCTCTATAAACAATGCATAGCTTTTGTCTATTTTCTGCATTACTCTCTTTTATATATGTTCATTAATGACATGTTGCACCCATACACCATGGTACGGCAAGTACGCCAGGGGCTTTAGTACCCTTTAATATGGTGTGAGAAGTCCGTACACTTTCACAAGTGCGGCACCCCGAACTTATAACACTATATGCATCGGCTCCGAATCATGATTTGGGTCAATAGTTGGGTTTGCCCGGCTCCTATGTTTTGGTGCCTTACGTTCCGCTATATCGGCTAAGGTAGCACTAGGAGAACCACTGCAATTGTGCCCCGGTTGAGCTGGGTTAAGCACCTCAGTGGAGAATGCTAAAACTGACTGTCATGATGAGGCGAGAGACCGGTCGCTGTTCGAGAGGTTTTTCGAGTCCCTAAAGACTTATGCCGCTTCGAGCGAGGAGCCGGATTTGTCCGGCCAAGGCGTGGATAGCGCCCCGAACTCGGTCTTCCGAACTAGGGGCTTCGCCGATATTTAAAATTATAAAGTTCTATGGCTAAGTGAGAGTGTTCAAGCATTATAGTCCGATTGTCTGGTTTGTTGTGTTGAGCGCCTCCCTCGAAGGACCCAACTATGGGAAAAAGAGTGCTCAGGTTTATCCGGAACACCCCAGCACTAGTGGCATGGGGGCAGAAGCCGACAACTGGACACCTCTCAATTTTTTGATAAACGGCCGCACAGAAAATAATATTTTAAATTCAACAAGCATTGCTTAAGCGCCCATGAACAAGTTTTCAGCGCACAGGATAAAAACGAGCGAGTTTATTCAAAAATTACATCCTTGGTACATTCATCCGCCACAAGGCGGGCACCCGCAAGAACATCCTTGTAATAGTTCTCGGGCTTGTGATGCTCCTTCCCCGGCGGCGGCCCGTCCTTCACAAGCTTCTCACCGTCCAGCTTACCCCAGTGCACCTTTGCATGGGCAAGGGCCCGACGGGCACCTTCGATGCAGACGGAGCGCTTGATGACCTCGAGCCTTGGACAAGCCTCCACCAGCCGCCGCACCAGCCCGAAGTAGCTCCAGGCAGGGCCTCTCCAGGCCACAACCGAACTATGAAGCCCTTCATGGCCTGTTTGGCCGCCTTGTGGAGCTCGACCAGCTGTTTCAGCTGGTCGCTCAAGGGCACAGGGTGTCCGGCCTCAGCATACTGAGACCAGAACACCTTCTCTGTCGAGCTGCCCTCTTCAGCTCGGTAGAATGCGGCGGTGTCGGATACGCTGCAGGGAAGATCTGCGAATGCCCCTGGAGAACTCCGGATTCGAGTAAGTAACAAGTAGTTTACTTTTATATTTCTGCTTTGCATAAAGAATGCCTTACCTGCTGCTATCTTCTTCATCTCCTCCAACTCTTGGAGGGCCTTTTGGGCTTCGGCCTTGGCAGACTTGGCAGTCTCAAGGGCCGCCGCGAGCTCGGACGCTTGGGTCTTTGACTCAAGCTCCAAACTCTCATGTTTTTTCATGAGAGCCTGAAGCTCTTGCTGCACCTCGCCGACCTGAGCCCAAAGTTTCTCTCGCTCGGTGCGCTCCGCGGCCGTTTTCTTTTCGACCTCGGACAGCGCCTGCTTGAGGGTCGCCACCTCAGTCGTGGCCCCTATAATAAGCATTGCAATCCTGTTATTTTTTGCAATCACGCCTCTCTATAGGCACTTTTTCTGTAAGGTATTTCCTACCTTCTTTTTCCTCGAGCTGCCGCTTGGCAAGGCCGAGCTCTTGCTCGGTCTGCTTGAGGTCCTGTTTCAGGACACCCACCTCCGCAGTCAGTGCGGCGGTGGATAGCAGCGAAGCCTGCACATGCATATTGACTCTTTATTGTTAGACTCCTGCGAAATTTACTAGATCCTCTATTCGGCTTTTCTTTCCGAATGCCAAACAGAGCATCAGGGGCTACTGTCTATGCGGTACTATTTTATATATTTTTACTTACCTCGAAGCCTGTTAGAAGGCTAGCGCAAGCTTCAGTCAGTCCGCTCTTGGCGGACTAAACCTTCTAGATCACCGTACTCATAATAGTACGGTGCTCCTTGTCGATGGAGGCGCCGTCAAGCACCTCAAGCAGATTGTGCGGCACCTCCGGTTGGACGGAGGCCGCCGGCTCAGAAGGCTTGCTCCTCTTGGAAGGAGTTCGCCTACCGCGGTCCGGAACTGTTGAAGATTCTGGCGTGGTGTCCGGCACAAAGCCGGACTTGGAGCCCTGGGGGGTCTTGTCCCCTTCACTCCTGGAGTCCGGGAGGTTGCCTTGCGGCTCCTCCGGGACCACCTCCTCCTGCCCCGGAGCTTGTCGCGATGCCACTTCGGCGTCGTCTGCAGTGCGGGGGGAGACAGCGGGCGGAACTGAGTTCACGTCCGATGAGTCCAGGGAGCCGCCCGACGATTCGTCGAATTCGGCCCGGGGCGGACTGCATAATTACATTCGACATTAGGGAAAGCTGTGCAACAAAGGAACATCATGAGTTATTCTGATATCCGAACTTACGATTTCTCCGGACGCTCGGCCCTGTTTGGCCACTCCTCTTTGCCCTCTTCGGCGTTGGGGGCGTAGTCCGGCGGAGGGGTCTTCCTTTTCCTAGACCCAACGCCCCCCATTGGGGCGGCCTTCCTCTTCTCTCCTCCCTCCGCTGGGGGGGAGAGTTTTTTTCTTCCTCCTCCTTGTTTTTGCGTGAGGAGGGCGTCTCAGACTCGTCACATGACGAGTCCGACACCACCATGTTGCGGGCACTCTTTCGAGTCCCCGTGGTCTTCTTCTTCTTGGCCTTCTTCTCCGGCACCACATAAGGCGCCGGAACCAGCAGCTTCACTAGTGGAGCTGGGGCTGGGCCTTCGGGCAACGGAGCCGGACAGTTGATCGGTCCGGATATCGCTCGCCAAGCCTGTCAAAGGTAAGGGAGTTTAGATCCCGCATAGAGTCAAACTATGAAAAAAGCTTAACATCCTGTAAAAGGTGAAAATAGCTTACCTCGCTAGCGTGACGCCGCAAGCTGTATCCGCGGTCCTCGTAAGCGGATGTGGGAGCCTCGGCGCCTTTGGTTAGCACCTTCCAGACGTCTTCATATGTCGTGTCGAAGAGCCTGTTAAGGGTTTGGTGCTGCGCCGGGTCGAACACCCACAGATTAGAGTCCCGTTGTTGACACGGGAGGATCCGGCGGACGAGCATAACCTGGATTACATTAACAAGCCGGATTGGCTTGTTCACCAGGGACTGGATGCATGTTTGCAATCCTGTCACCTCTTTTTCGTCACCCCATGACAGGCCCGTCTCTTTCCAGGACATAAGCCGCGTGGGGGGTCCGGATCGGAACTCGGGGGCTGCGATCCAGTTCGGATCGCGTGGCTCGGTGATGTAAAACCACCCGGATTGCCACCCCTTCAGGGTCTCCACAAAAGAGCCCTCGAACCATAGGACGTTGGCCATCTTACCCGCCATGGCACCTCCGCACTCCGCCTGTCTGCCTCGCACCACCTTGGGCTTGACGTTGAAGGTCTTGAGCCAGAGGCCGAAATGAGGGCGGACGCGGAGGAAAGCCTCGCACACGACGATAAACGCCGAGATGTTGAGGATGAAGTTCGGGGCCAGATCGTGGAAATCCAGGCCGTAATAGAACATGAGCCCCCGGACAAATGGGTGAAGTGGAAAACCAAGTCCGTGGAGGAAGTGGGGGAGAAATACTACCCTCTCATGGGGCCTTGGGGTGGGGAGAAGCTGCCCCTCCTCGGGAAGTCGGTGTGCGATGTCTTTGGACAAGTATCCGGCCTTCCTTAGCTTTTTGACATGGCCCTCCGTGACGGAGGAGACCATCCACTTGCCTCCCGCTCCGGACATTGCTGGAGAAGGTTGAGGTGGGAAGTGCGGGCTTGGGCGCTGGAGCTCGAGTGCGCAGGAGATGGATAGGCAAAGGAGGAGGAAGGCGTAGGTAAAAAGGTGGATCCTTATCCCCTTATATGGGCGAATGCGGTTGGGCGTCCCCACCTGCCTGGTAAAACTTGCTTGCCTCCCAAGTGCCGTGATAAGTGGCGCGATTGAATTACCCACGTCCGTATTGATGAGAATCCTGTAAAGAGGGTACACGATCTCTGCTTTGACAAGACGTGCCAAGGAAACCGCCTCGCAAAACATGCTGAGGTGGAAAAGTAAAAACGATTCGAGTAAAGGACTTAGCTGTAGTGTGATGACGCACTGCGGAATACGTCAGCAGATTTGATTTGTGTTAACATTATTCTCTCTATGGCAATATGTGGAAGCTTATTTTGCAGAGCCGGACACTACTCTTGGTGTTTACAATCTTCTATGAAGGACTTGGAGGAGGAACCCGCCTTGCAATGCCGAAGACAATTTGCGCGCCGGACTCGTCGTCGTTGAAGTCTGGTTCAGGGGCTACTGAGGGAGTCCTGGATTAGGGGGTGTTCGGGTAGCCGGACTATACCTTCAGCCGGACTCCTGGACTATGAAGATACAAGATTGAAGACTTCGTCCCGTGTCCGGATGGGACTTTCCTTGGCGTGGAAGGCAAGCTTGGTGATGTGGATATTCAAGATCTCCTACCATTGTAACTGACTCTATGTAACCCTAACCCTATCCAGTGTCTATATAAACCAGAGGGTTGTAGTCCGTAGGCAATCACTCCATATACAACAATCATACCATAGGCTAGCTTCTAGGGTTTAGCCTCCTTGATCTCGTGGTAGATCTACTCTTGTACTACCCATATCATCAATATTAATCAAGCAAGACGTAGGGTTTTACCTCCATCAAGAGGGCCCGAACCTGGGTAAAACATCGTGTTCCCTGCCTCCTGTTACCATCCGGCCTAGACGCACAGTTCGGGACCCACTACCCGAGATCCGCCGGTTTTGACACCAACACTCCCCCTCTCTTGTGGAGATTTATTCAATGTAATCTTCTTTTTGCGGTGTGTTTGTTGAGACCGATGAATTGTGGGTTTATGATCAAGTCTATCTATGAATAATATTTGAATCTTCTCTGAATTCTTTTATGTATGATTGGTTATCTTTGCAAGTCTCTTCAAATTATTAGTTTGGTTTGGCCTAATAGATTGATCTTTCTTGCAATGGGAGAAGTGCTTAGCTTTGGGTTCAATCTTGCGGTGTCCTTTCTGGTGACAGTAAGGGCAGCAAGGCACGTATTGTATTGTTGCCATCGAGGATAACAAGATGGGGTTTTCTTCATATTGCATGAGTCTATCCCTCTACATCATGTCATCTTGCTTAAGGCATTAGACTATTTTTAACTTAATACTCTATATGCATGCTGGATAGCGGTCGATGAGTGGAGTAATAGTAGTAGATGCAGGTAGGAGTCGGTCTACTTGTCTCAGACGTGATGCCTATATACATGATCATACCTAGATATTCTCATAACTATGCTCAATTATGTCAATTGCTCAACAGTAATTTGTTCACCCACCGTAGAATACTTATGCTCTCGAGAGAAGCCACTAGTGAAACCTATGGCCCCCGGGTCTATCTTTATCATATCAATCTCCTACTACTTAGTTATTTAATTTGCTATTTACTTTGCCTTTATTTTACTTTGCATCTTTATCATAAAAATACCAAAAATATTATCTTATCATATCTATCAGATCTCACTCTTGTAAGTGGCCCTATAGGGATTAACAACCCCTATTTGCGTTGGTTGCGAGGATTTATTTGTTTTGTGCAGGTGCGAGGGACTTACGCGTAGCCTCCTCCTGGATTGATACCTTTGTTCTCAAAAACTAAGGGAAATACTTATGCTACTTTGCTGCATCATCCCTTCCTCTTCGGGGAAAACCAACGCAGTGCTAAAAGAGGTAGCAGCCGCATCTCCTTTGTGAGCCTTCGCAGATCATCATTATTGAAGTCTGAGCCATCCTTTTTCACGCTAGGATATCCTTTGATGATATCTGCCGGTTCAAGATCCGGAATCCATGCCTTGGCCCGGATTAGCGCAGTTAGCACTCCTGATCTTGCGGCTGATCTCTTCAGTTCGGTGATCCGGGCAGGTAGCATGGCCAGCTTCTCAAGTGTTTCCTTTATCAACGATGGCGCCGGCTTGTCATATGCTGCAGTGCAAATAGCACGCTGGGAGCCAGAGTATAGCTATTCCATCAAGGTGTGCGCAGCTTTAAGCTTCATCCACATGTCAGAGCCCAGATGAGCAATGCGGGTCCCTGTTATGTTTCAGCATCAGTAAACAAACCATTGATAAAATCTTATGATTAGACAAACTGCATGAGAGAGCACTTACCAAATACAACAGATGTCATGGCATCAATCTGCCGCTTTAAGCCGGACAGTTCTTCCACTACCGGTTTCAGGGCTGCATCTGCGTCCTCGGCCTTTTTTATCAAACTGACCTTTTCTGTTTCCCATTCAGCACGCTCCTTGTTGAAGTTCTCTTTCAATTTCTCCATAGCTGCCAAGGCATTGGTCAGCTCTTCTTTGGCTTTGGAAGCCTCTGCTCGTTGAGACTTCACATTTTCTTGAAGGTCTGCGGTTTGAGCATCCTTCTTATTCAGATCAGCCTACAAAGATGAGATATATCATTAAAACAGGTTATGAAGTACCAAGCGTATAACAAGTTATGCACTTTGTACTTGGGGGCTAATGCCTATTTGTTCTATCATCAACATATTTTTCACAAGTCTCAAGTACAATGCAAGCATTATCCTTAACACTTGGGGGCTAATGTACATCTGTTCAAAGTTGATGCATTGACGGAAGACCCAGTTTACCTCGCAAAGCTAAACCGGCCCTTGGGGGCTACACAGGCGAAAAACTACAGGAATATAATGATCACGTTTGATTTTCTTCAAACAATCAGTTGGTATATGGAGGACAACTTTGTAGCAGTACACGTCTTATAAAGTCCCGGTTTATGATTGTCATCATAAACCGGCCCTTGGGGGCTACTTGGGTTGATGCTTAAGAAAGGAAAGTGATGAAAATACCTCGTAGCGCTCTTTCATAGAGTTCACCAAACCGGCTACATAATCTTGGTTTGAGTGCAGACGGTTTAGAAAACTGGAGTGGAGTTCTTGAGCGCTGAGATGGGCGTAACTTGACAAGTCGGTGCTCCATTTCCCTTTTTCCATGGCAGCACGCTCTTCCTTGGCACTATGTTGGGCCAAGATTATAGGACGGCCAGGCGAAGTGTGACCAATACCAGTAATGGTAACCTCGCCTTCTTTATCTCCAGCAGCTTTTTTTTGAGTTTCAGTAGCTCTCACCGGACTAGCCCGGATTGGATCTGCCGGTTCAGCATCAGGCACAGCAGTATCAATTTCTGGTGCTTCATCGATATTGTGATCCTGAGGGGTGGCTCATCAAAGGTAGCTTCAAGATTGGGACCCTCCGGTTCCATAGCTTGTTCCGGTTCAACTGCTTGCTCCGGTTCATGAGCCGCCTGGTCTTCATATGGATTATTCACCCGAGCCTTTTTGCTAGGTCTGGCCTTGGCTCTTAAAACAGAAAAAGATGTGAAGGTTAAGCATAGTATACAAAGTATGGAAACAATCAAAGAAGGGGTTTAAGTACTTACCCAGCTACAGTTTTGAGGGAAGGAAGTTGGGTTGCTGTTAACTCACCAGAAGATGAGGGAGGTGTCACCTGATAATTTGAATCGGACGAATTAAGAGGTTGTCGTAAATAGCCTGCCTTGGGATAAGAATTGTCAGAAGGAGGCGAGACCTCAGATCGGCGCTTTCGGACCTGGGTGTCAGGTAAACCGGCCGAGGTGACCTTTTGGCCGCTGTGCCGGGTTGTGCGGCGAGCCTCGTGATGCTGCTTCTTCAAAATAAATGTTGGATCCAAGTGAGAAAGAGGATGTGAAAAGCTTACTTTCCGGATCGCTTGACGGATTTTTTGTGTTGGCAGAGAGTCTGAACTGGAGGAAAGGACAATTACCTCTACATCGTCGGCTTGGCTGCCTTCTGCGCACTCCTGATAAATATCATTGTTAATGAGATGCATAAAAAGGGAACCAAGTGAATCAAGTTCTACCTCAACTACCGGTTCATCTGTGTCATCATGCAGTTCCATGCTGATACGTTCAGCTGCCTTCCGCTTTGTGGTTTTCTTGACGGTTTTGGTTTTGGGGCGGGAAGGCTTTGCCGCTTTCTCTGCAGGTTTCTTCTTCCAGAATGGATCATCACCCTGTTTATAAACAAGCAGAAGGATATTCACAGGTTGAACAGTTTAAAAAAGATGTCGAAGATAAAAAGGAAGGATAGTACTTACAGCAGGCGGTTTGTTTTTTGTGTAAAAGGGGTTTAAACCGGTTTGGCGGCAGACAGATTCCGATTTGTTCAAAATCTTCTTGACACCCTCAGTAACTTCTTCATCAGTTAATTGAATGTTGATGTGGCGTTGGGAGTCTTCTACTTCACCAGTGTACTCACACATTAAACAGGAGCGACGACTTAATGGCAAGATGCTCCAGGATATCTAGCAACGCACAAAGTCTACGCCTGATAAACCGTTGGCCATAAAGGCTCAGATCTTGGCGATTTGAGGGGCATATGAGACCCGTTCCGTAGCACTTAAAAGTTGCGGTAGTGGATGAGTGTTGGAGAGCCGGTGGGCACGGTAGCCCAGCAGAGGGTTCTCTTCTTCAGGGGAAGTATCTTTACAGTAGAACCATGTTTGGTTCCACTCTTTGGGGTGACTGTGTAGCTTGGCATGAGAGAATTCAACCTCTTTCCGTTTTTGAATAGAGACGCCACCAAGTTCAGTGTTGGGTCTGTCTACAAATTCCGTGCGCCGGTTCAGATGAAAAAAATCCCGGAACAGCTCAGCAGTTGGTTCTTCTTGTAAGTACACTTCATAGAAGACTTGGAAGTTGCATATATTGGACACCGAGTTGGGTCCGATATCTTGAGGGTGGAGCTGGAAACTAGCAAGCACATCCCGGAAAAACTTTGACCCGGGCGGTTTGAAACCATGGCCTATATGGTCAACAAATACCACTACCTCTCCCTGCTTAGGGGTAGGAGGAGTCTCCGATACAGGAACTCGCCACCGGATCTCATTCTTTTTGGGCAAAGTACCAATCCTGACCATTCCGTTAAGCTGTTCTTCGGTAACCCGGGAAGGAGCCCAGTTGCAAGCATAAAACTGTCTGGCCATTGCAAACGAAAAGATGAAAGGAAATACCGGTTTACAAATCATTCATGGTGATACATAAGATGTGACAGAACAAAGACATACAAGTATGTAAATTTTGTAAACCGGAGGCTGATACTATAATGAATGACAAGGAAATATCGGAACAAAGGAATGCACATACTATTAATCCGGAGTATAACAACGGAGGTAAAAGGCTTGTCCGGTTCACCAGAGGGCTAATGGTATACGATAGATTACTTTTACAAAGGTAAACCGCCTATGTGGTAAAGAGGATACAGATCTAAGGCAAGAATGACTAAGGTAAAAACAGATTTCATAAGGTTGCAGTGAAAGTTTGGATCTACCGTAAGATAGGAAAATAAAAGGATTTAGACCTAAAAGGTTGATCTCGAAGTAGTTCACAAGGGACCAGATCAGTGTTTATGCGCATAAAGGTTTGTTTTGGTAACAGAAGATAAGCCATTACGTGGAATATATCAGATTTGAAGTTTTTATCCATGGACTAAGAAGAAACAAGGGAAGAACAGCGTCGGAGTCTCGATGAACTTCGACGAACGAGGAAACCCTAGATAGATCTACAACGGAGAAAGGAAGGGACTTACAGTGGCTGTTGTAGCAGCGGAGGTATGCCGCGGTTCTCTGGTGCAACCAGGTTGATGTAGCGGCCGACGGAGAGACGGAGGCGAAGCTTGGTAACAGCGGCGCTCATGGGTAGAGATGTCGCAAGGAGGAAGAAGAAGTGAAGGAGACGAAGGGAAAAAAGGAGAAGGGCCCGTGGTCCTATTTATAAGGCGAAGCGATAAGCGACAAGTGCGGGAATCGAGGAGCTCAAAAATGGATATTTAATAAGGATGTCGCCTCGATGGTTGGATATTCATTAATGAAGGGAATCTTTGGCTTCAACGAATAGATGACGTCAGGGCGGTTTACTACGGATCTAAAGGATGACATCACGGCGGTTTACCAGATCTATATGAAGGTGACAGGGCAAGAATTTTTCTAAGTATTGAAGATTGACATGAGCAAGTTCAAATCAATCTGGGGCCTAATGTTGGGGATATGATTACTGGAGGTAAACCGGCTTAGAGTGGCCTGGTTAGCTCCATGAAGATAGAAGCCCATGAAGACGTGAAGATGGTGGCGCTTTACGAAGGCCCAAGGCCCAAAGGCGTGTTAAATCCTTTAGATGTAAACCGACTCTGTCATGTAACTTGTATTGTAAGTTAGAGGAATAGAGACCGAGTCGGACGCATCTATGATCCGGCATTGGGACTCTGTAAACCGGCGGGCGTCAACCTATGTATATAAAGGGACGACCCAACCGTGGTTTGAGGATGATGAACAACAACTCGAGAGCTAGGCAAAGCGGATTCGCTCCCTGGTCATCGAAACCCTAGCAATACCAATCACAACTAGACGTAGGCTTTTACCTTCATCGAAGGGGCCGAACTAGTATAAAATCCCTCGTGTCCCCTTGTTCGGTTTAACCCCTTTAAGCTAACCCGTAGCGATGGCTCCATGACTAAGTCCTTTCATGAGGACATCTGCCGTGACAAACCCACGACAAAAATCGTGTCCAAAATTCAGCCCAATCGGAGTTACAGATCTCCGGGAATTTAAGAAACGGTGAAAGGGCAGAATCTGAAACGCAGAAACAGAGAGAGACAGAGAGACATATCCAATCTCGGAGGGGCTCTCGCCCCTCCCATGCCATGGAGGCCATGGACCAGAGGGGAAACCCTTCTCCCATCTAGGGAGAATGTCAAGGAAGAAGAAGAAGAAGAAGAAGGGGGCTCTCTCCCCCTCTCTTCCGGTGGCGTCAGGACGCCGCCAGGGCCATCATCATCACCGCAATCTACACCAACAACTTCACCGCCATCATCACCAACTCTTCCCCCCTCTATGCAGCAGTGTAACCCCTCTTTTACCCGCTGTAATCTCTACTTAAACATGGTGCTCAATGCTATATATTGTTTCCCAATGATGTATGGCTATCCTATGATGTTTGAGTAGATCCGTTTTGTCCTATGGGTTAATTGAAGATCGTGATCTGTTTGAGTTGCATGCTTTATTATTGGTGTTGTCCTATGGTGCTCTCCGTGTCGCGCAAGCGTGAGGGATCCCCGCTGTAGGGTTTGCAATGTGTTCATGATTTTCTTATGGTGGGTGGCGTGAGTGATAGAAACACAGACCCGAGTAAGTAGGTTGTTTGCGTATGGGAATAAAGAGGACTTGATGCCTTATAATGCTATTGTTGGGTTTTACCTTAATGATCTTTAGTAGTTGCAGATGCTTGCTAGAGTTCCAATCATAAGTGCATATGATCCAAGAAGAGAAAGTATGTTAGCTTATGCCTCTCCCTCAAATAAAATTGCAATAATGATTACCGGTCTAGTTATCAATTGCCTAGGGACAAATAACTTTCTTGTGTGACACCAAGCTCTCTACTAAACCTAACTTAGTTGTGTCTTTATCTAAACAGCCCCTACTTTTTATTTTCGCGCTCTTTATTATCTTGCAAACCTATCCAACAACACCTACAAAGTACTTCTAGTTTCATACTTGTTCCAGGTAAAGCGAACGTTAAGCGTGCGTAGAGTTGTATCGGTGGTTGATAGAACTTGAGGGAATATTTGTTCTACCTTTAGCTCCTCATTGGGTTCGACACTCTTAATTATTGAAAGAGGCTACAATTGATCCCCTATACTTGTGGGTTATCATGCCTTTGTCATCAACCTCGCCGACGAGGAAAACGAGTAGGCGTCACGGCCCGTCGAGGCCGAGGCGCTCCCCGGCAACGCGATGGACGACGCCATGATGCGCGTCATCGCCAGGGTTGAGCAGACCTTTGGCGCATGGCGCTTGAGCGCCGTGGATCAAGATAGGCATGTCAGCACCGACAGGCTGTAGCTCGCCGCACAACATGACTGATGGCGCCCCGTAGAGCAAGCTAGGCGCGTCCGTGCCGATAGGCTGCGGCTCACCGCACGGCGAGACCGTTGGAGCGCTGCAGAGCGAGAGGCGCGGCATGCCGCACAACAAGAGCGGATCAAGCGGCGCTTGCCTGCTGTCGACACGGCGTCGCAGCTGGGTACACGTCCCGTCAGTACCCCCATTCCTCGCCAGGAGTGGGCAGAGGACCTCAGCGTCGTACTTGCACCATAGGCCGGCCGCGCCGTACTTGCACCGGACGCCTGCCGCGCCGTTCGCATGGGTGCCGCCATTCACCTTGTCCGCGGCTCGCTGGATGCCAACACGCTGGTCTGTAGGCTCGACCGCCTCCTTGGCTCAGGTGTCCACCTGGGCGCAGTAGAGGAACATGGTCGTCGCATCCTCGAGCTGGTGATCTCCGATGAAATAGCCAACTTGGAGCTAGAGATCACGCTCCAGATGTACCGCGAGCGTGTCGACTGCTTGGACGAACGCCTGCACGAGTTCAGGCAGAGCCAAGAGCTACCCTAGACAAGGGCTACTGGTCATGGTCTCATGGACGTGTTTTATTTTAAAAAGTCGTTTCGACGTGGATAGCTATGTATTCACATCAATCATAGTATTGCTCTGTTCATTGCTCTGTTTCAATGTGTGTACTTTGTTTTCCATTCTTATATGTTCTGTTTCAATGTGTGTATATACATTTTCCATTCTGTATATGTGGATGATAACAACTAGATTCATATTAGTATACAAAAATAGATAGAAAATGGAATTCGTAATATATATATATATATTAATTGTTCATTAGATCATCACAGAATATATATATATATATATATATATAATATCATCACATATATGTGATGATACTTAACTACTAGGTACAGTGCATAAAATTGAAAATGATCAATACTAAAACTAATAATCCCTCCTGGGGCCAGTATTCCGGCAGCCCCTCACCAGCAGCTCCCTGGTGCGCAGCGTCTTCCCAATGCGGAGGTAGTACTACGACTCCTCCGCCTCGCAGCGCTTGACGTACCGATATGCCTCTTGCTGGCGGACGCATGCGTCCGATCTTGCCATTTCGTTGGGTGCCCACCGGAGCTCCTCGTCGGTGGCACGCTGGAGCTTATCGGCCCACCTCCACACAGCGATGAGGTGCCCAGCGCCTATGACCTTCCTCGCGAAGTACCCGTCTTCGTACACCTCCTCGGCACGACGACGCGCCCGCCCCGAAAGCTCCACCGCCTCCTTTTTCCAGGCGGCATCACGGGCTTCACAGGCCGCCTGGTACCCAGCTTCCTCCTCCGTCATCTCCTTATTGAACGCCACTTGCCTGGCTTTCTCAGCCAGCGGCAGCGGCTTCCACAAACAAACATTGTACTGGCCCCAAAACCAATCCAAACTTGGGGAGTCCGGCACAACCTCGTCAGGCAGCGCGTAGGGATCCGCATCGCTGCTAATCCAGTGAGCATCCTCGGGGGGGGGGGTGACTCCTCATCGGCGCGTGGGCAGACCGGCGGCGCCATCGCAGAGATTTGAGAGAGAGGGTGAGCGAGGGGAGGATGTAGATGAGAATGCAGGCGGGATGACGTGAGCAAGGTAGTATTTATTGGCGTCCGGAATATAGATTGACGAGGACAGTACAAACGTCAGTCGCCGGAATTTAAGAGTATTGTAGTTTGAATTACACACGATTCCTGCAGTAAAATCCGCGTGTGAACATAATAGCCAAAATCCGTGTGTGAACATAATAGCTGACGGTTTTCAATGAAGAACCGTGTCTGATTAATGTTCCCCGCCATTCACCTACCAAACCTTGAGCCGTGAGATAGACTACCAATCGTGTGGGGGCTGGTTGTCTTGCCAGATCTTTACATTTTCATGTTTGAACACTAGATATTTACATCGTCTGATGATTTTTTAACTCGCACACAAGTACACAAAAATATGATTTTTTTCAAACCATTTTGGTTAGTCGTTGCATGTAGATGTAGTTCAAATTTGAATTACGGTCATTAAATGGTTAAAAAATCATTAAATGTCTTTAAAAGGTCAAATGACCCCTGAAAATTTCCAAATTTTCACATGACAATTGTATTAGTGCACATTAAACATAGGAAAAAAATTGAAGGTCGTAAGAGGAAGCTATCTCCCGTCCTTCAGCAAACATGCATTGTTCCCTCTCGGAACCACGAACCTTCTAGTGAGTTGCTCCGGTTTGTGAGGGGTGTGTGTCCAAACTTTCGTCAAACAGGTCAATTTTTTTACCACATCATCTTGGTGGCATGACATTAAATCAAGCAAGATTTCATGTTTTTCTGATCATTTTTTTGGAATTAAAATGTCATGGCATGCACTCCATGCATGTGCCCATGCCTTGACACCAATATGTTTGAAATTTCCTTATAATTTACTGCACATGGAATTAATTCGCACACAAGTACACAAAAATAAGATTTTTCAAACCGTTTTGGTTAGGCGTTGCATGTAGGTGTAGTTCAAATTTGAATTATGGTCATTAAATGGTTAGAAAATCACTTAAATGTCTTTAGAAGGTCAAATGACCCCTGAAATTTACCAAATTTTCACATGACAGTTGCATGTTAAATGTAGAAAAAAAATTGAAGGCCGTAAGAGGAAGCTATCTCCCGTTCATCATCAAACATGCATTGTTCCCTCTCGGAACCACAAACCTTCTAGCGAGTTGCTCCGGTTTGTGAGGGGTGTGTGTCCAAACATTCGTCAAACATGCCAATTTCTTTATGACATCATATTGGTGGCATGACATTACATCAACCAAGGTTTCATGTGTTTCTGGTCATTTTTCTATTTTTTTGAATTAAAATGCCATGTCACTCCATGCATACGTATGCATGTATCCATGTCGTGAGACCAATATGTTTCAAAATTGCTTCTAATTTACTGCACATGGAATTAACTCGCACATAAGTACACATATATGATTTCTCAAACCGTTTTGGTTAGGCGTTGCATGTAGATGTAGTTCAAATTTGAATTACGGTCATTAAATCGTTAGAAAATCACTTAAATGTCTTTAAAAGGTCAAATGACCCCTAGAATTTTCCAAAATTTCACATTACAGTTGTAGTAGTGCACGTTAGACGTAGAAAAATTTGAAGGCCGTAAGAGGAAGCTATCTCCTGTTCATCATCAAACATGCATTATTCCCTCTCGGAACCATGAACCTTCTAGCGAGTTGCTCCGGTTTGTGAGGGGGTGTGTCCAAACTTTCGTTAAACATGCCAATTTCTTTACCACATCATCTTGGTGGATGACATTAAATCAAGCAAGGTTTCATGTTTTTCTGATCATTTTTTAATTTTTTGAATTAAAATGCCATGGCATGCACTCCATGCATGTGCCCATGCCTTGACACCAATATGTTTGAAAATTTCTTCTAATTTACTGCACATGGAATTAACTCGCGCACAAGTACACAAAAATATGATTTTTCAAACCGTTATGGTTAGGCGTTGCATGTAGATGTAGTTCAAATTTGAATTACGGTCACTAAATGGTTAGAAAATCACTTAAATGTCTTTAAAAGGTCAAATGACCCCTGAAATTTACCAAATTTTCATATGACAGTTGTATTAGTGCATGTTAAATGTAGGAAAAAAATTTGAAGGCCGTAAGAGGAAGCTATCTCCCGTTCATCATCAAACATCGGAACCACGAACCTTCTAGCGAGTTGCTCCAGTTTGTGAGGGGTGTGTGTCCAAACATTCGTCAAACATGCCAATTTCTTTACCACATCATCTTGGTGGCATGACATTACATCAACCAAGGTTTCATGTGGTTCTGATCATTTTTCTATTTTTTTGATTTCAAATGCCATGTCACTCTATGCATACGTATGCATGTGTCCATGTCGTGAGACCAATATGTTTAAAAATTCTTTCTAATTTACTACACATGGAATTAACTCACACACAAGTACACATATATGATTTTTCAAACCATTTTGGTTAGGTGTTGCATGTAGATGTAGTTCAAATTTGAATTACGGTAATTAAATGGTTAGAAAATCACTTAAATGTCTTTAAAAGGTCAAATGACCCCTAGAATTTCCAAAATTTCACATTATGGTTGTAGTACTGCACGTTAGATGTAGAAATGTTTTGAAGACCATAAGAGGAAGCTATCTCCCGTTCATCATCAAACATGCATTATTCCCTCTCGGAACCATGAACCTTCTAGCGAGTTGCTCCGATTTGTGAGGGGGTGTGTCCAAACTTTCGTCAAACATGCCAATTTCTTTACCACATCATCTTGGTGGATGACATTAAATCAAGCAAGGTTTCATGTTTTTCTGATCATTTTTTAATTTTTTTTGAATTAAAATGCCATGGCATGCACTCCATGCATGTGCCCATGCCTTGACACCAATATGTTTGAAAATTTCTTCTAATTTACTGCACATGGAATTAACTCGCGCACAAGTACACAAAAAATATGATTTTTCAAACCGTTATGGTTAGGCGTTGCATGTAGATGTAGTTCAAATTTGAATTACGGTCATTAAATGGTTAGAAAATCACTTAAATGTCTTTAAAAGGTCAAATGACCCCTGAAATTTACCAAATTTTCATATGACAGTTGTATTAGTGCATGTTAAATGTAGGAAAAAAATTTGAAGGCCGTAAGAGGAAGCTATCTCCCGTTCGTCATCAAACATCGGAACCACGAACCTTCTAGCGAGTTGCTCCAGTTTGTGAGGGGTGTGTGTCCAAACGTTCGTCAAACATGCAAATTTCTTTACCACATCATCATGGTGGCATGACATTTCATCAACCAAGGTTTCATGTGGTTCTGATCATTTTTCTATTTTTTTGATTTCAAATGCCATGTCACTCTATGCATACGTATGCATGTGTCCATGTCGTGAGACCAATATGTTTGAAAGTTCTTTCTAATTTACTACACATGGAATTAACTCACACACAAGTACACATATATGATTTTTCAAACCATTTTGGTTAGGTGTTGCATGTAGATGTAGTTCAAATTTGAATTACGGTAATTAAATGGTTAGAAAATCACTTAAATGTCTTTAAAAGGTCAAATGACCCCTAGAATTTCCAAAATTTCACATTATGGTTGTAGTACTGCACGTTAGATGTAGAAATTTTATGAAGACCATAAGAGGAAGCTATCTCCCGTTCATCATCAAACATGCATTATTCCCTCTCGGAACCATGAACCTTCTAGCGAGTTGCTCCGGTTTGTGAGGGGGTGTGTCCAAACTTTCGTCAAACATGCCAATTTCTTTACCACATCATCTTGGTGGATGACATTAAATCAAGCAAGGTTTCATGTTTTTCTGATCATTTTTTAATTTTTTGAATTAAAATGCCATGGCATGCACTCCATGCATGTGCCCATGCCTTGACACCAATATGTTTGAAAATTTCTTCTAATTTACTGCACATGGAATTAACTCGCACACAAGTACACAAAAATATGATTTTTCAAACCGTTATGGTTAGGCGTTGCATGTAGATGTAGTTCAAATTTGAATTACGGTCATTAAATGGTTAGAAAATCACTTAAATGTCTTTAAAAGGTCAAATGACCCCTGAAATTTACCAAATTTTCATATGACAGTTGTATTAGTGCATGTTAAATGTAGGAAAAAATTTGAAGGCCGTAAGAGGAAGCTATCTCCCGTTCGTCATCAAACATCGGAACCACGAACCTTCTAGCGAGTTGCTCCAGTTTGTGAGGGGTGTGTGTCCAAACGTTCGTCAAACATGCCAATTTCTTTACCACATCATCTTGGTGGCATGACATTACATCAACCAAGGTTTCATGTGGTTCTGATCATTTTTCTATTTTTTTGATTTCAAATGCCATGTCACTCTATGCATACGTATGCATGTGTCCATGTCGTGAGACCAATATGTTTGAAAATTCTTTCTAATTTACTACACATGGAATTAACTCACACACAAGTACACATATATGATTTTTCAAACCATTTTGGTTAGGTGTTGCATGTAGATGTAGTTCAAATTTGAATTACGGTAATTAAATGGTTAGAAAATCACTTAAATGTCTTTAAAAGGTCAAATGACCCCTAGAATTTCCAAAATTTCACATTATGGTTGTAGTACTGCACGTTAGACGTAGAAAATTTTTGAAGACCATAAGAGGAAGCTATCTCCCGTTCATCATCAAACATGCATTATTCCCTCTCGGAACCATGAACCTTCTAGCGAGTTGCTCCGGTTTGTGAAGGGGTGTGTCCAAACTTTCGTCAAACATGCCAATTTCTTTACCACATCATCTTGGTGGATGACATTAAATCAAGCAAGGTTTCATGTTTTTCTGATCATTTTTTAATTTTTTGAATTAAAATGCCATGGCATGCACTCCATGCATGTGCCCATGCCTTGACACCAATATGTTTGAAAATTTCTTCTAATTTACTGCACATGGAATTAACTCGCACACAAGTACACAAAAATATGATTTTTCAAACCGTTATGGTTAGGCGTTGCATGTAGATGTAGTTCAAATTTGAATTACGGTCATTAAATGGTTAGAAAATCACTTAAATGTCTTTAAAAGGTCAAATGACCCCTGAAATTTACCAAATTTTCATATGACAGTTGTATTAGTGCATGTTAAATGTAGGAAAAAATTTGAAGGCCGTAAGAGGAAGCTATCTCCCGTTCGTCATCAAACATCGGAACCACGAACCTTCTAGCGAGTTGCTCCAGTTTGTGAGGGGTGTGTGTCCAAACGTTCGTCAAACATGCCAATTTCTTTACCACATCATCTTGGTGGCATGACATTACATCAACCAAGGTTTCATGTGGTTCTGATCATTTTTCTATTTTTTTGATTTCAAATGCCATGTCACTCTATGCATACGTATGCATGTGTCCATGTCGTGAGACCAATATGTTTGAAAATTCTTTCTAATTTACTACACATGGAATTAACTCACACACAAGTACACATATATGATTTTTCAAACCATTTTGGTTAGGTGTTGCATGTAGATGTAGTTCAAATTTGAATTACGGTAATTAAATGGTTAGAAAATCACTTAAATGTCTTTAAAAGGTCAAATGACCCCTAGAATTTCCAAAATTTCACATTATGGTTGTAGTACTGCACGTTAGACGTAGAAAATTTTTGAAGACCATAAGAGGAAGCTATCTCCCGTTCGTCATCAAACATGCATTGTTCCCTCTCGGAACCACGAACCTTCTAGTGAGTTGCTCCAGTTTGTGAGGCGTGTATGTCCAAACTTTCGTCAAACATGCCAATTTCTTTACCACATCATCTTGGTGGCATGACATTACATCAACCAAGGTTTCATGTGTTTCTGATATTTTTTTGGAATTAAAATGCCATGTCACTCCATGCTTAATTGTGTCATAGCCGTTAGACCAATATGTTTGAAAATTCCTTCCAATTTACTGCACATGGAATTAGATCGCACACAAGTGCACGAAAAATGAGTTTTCAAACCATTGTGGGTAGCTCTTGCATGTACATGTAGTTCAAATTTCAATTATGGTCATTAAATGGCTAGAAACTCACTTAAATGTCTTAGAAGGTCAAATCACCCCTAAAATTTTCCAAAATTTGACATGACAGTTGTTTTAGTACTACAAAGTTTCTCGTTCATTTAAAACACCATCCGTTGGCACTTCATTCCAAATTTTTCTTTCACATCTAATAAAAAATATCTATAACATCACACAGTTGTTTTCTAGGAATCATTTAGGATGAAAATATATGGGTCTATTTAAGTCTCCCTCCTTAAGCTTCGTCGGCTCGTCTGCTCTTGTGCTGGCAACCCCTGAATCCACGAATCTCGATCCCCATTCCCGCACCCCCTTCTTGCAAAGATGATGCCGTGGAAACACTTCATGAAGGCCCGTACGATGGCCGCGTCCCCTCCCCCCCGAGCGCCGCCACCTGCGCCGAGGGCACGGCCGCCTACGCCGAGAGTGCCGCCGCATCCGCATTGAGCGCGGCTGCTTCCGCCGAGAGGGCGTCTGCGGCAGCCGACAAGGCAGCTGCAGCAGCCGAGACGGCTGTAGCAGCTACTGCGACGGAGGCTGCAAACACCGAGAGCGCTCGAGCTACCGTCCGTGCCGCTGATGTCGCCCTGGCCCGGGTCGAGGCCATCCACGGCAAGATCGAGGATGCACACGCTAAGATATTCCAGGCCACCTCGGACTCCGGCATACAACCCACGTCTGAAAAGGCGGCGGTGGCCATGGAGCACCTGCTTCCTCATGAGGTCACCGACCGGGAGCTAGAGATGCAAGAGGCGGCAGAGATCGAGGAGCGCCGGGAGGAGGAGTTGCGCGTGGCCGAGGTCAAGGTAGAGAAGAGTCTGTCTGTTGAGGAATCGGCGGTGGAGTACCAACGCGAGCTCTGGCACAGCCACTACTACAAGAACTACAACCTTGAGGGCGTCGTCGTGGATGAGGACGAGGACAAGGATGCGGTCGACTTCAGCAGGGGGACGCGGAGTCCACCAACGGCAGCATGTCGCCAGGACAAGTCATCGACGTCTCATCTCACACCGACGATGCATAAGCCAGCGCGGCGGTGGATTTTTAATTATGCGTACTTAGGCTTTGTTTTTAATGCTGGTCTTTTGTTAGAGCAATGTTTAGGTCAACTAGCTCTGTGTAATTACAATAATTGCTCGATTCAGTAAGTGTGGTATGTCTGTTGTACGCTCTTTTGTGTGCCCAAATTAGCAAGCGATGTTAAATTATGCAATGACATACCCGGGGAAATTTACACCAAAATTTGAATTATCAAACTCATCCCATGCGCGTAAAGCAGAAGAATCGTTTGTGATGCACACAATCGTTCAAAGTGAATGGTCCGGCGGCACCGCGCGCGTTCAAAGTGAATGTGCCCATGCCTTGAGACCAAAATTTGAATTATCAAACTCGTCACATGCGCGTAAAGCAGAAGAATCGTTTGCGATGCACACAATCGTTCAGAGTGAATGGTCCGGCGGCACCGGGCGCAAAGTTTCCCTCCACATTTCCAAAATTTTGGCCTACTGCCAAAATATCTACCCCCGCCCCCTTACCCACCCCCTTTTCTCCCCAACCACAAGTCACATTTCCCTTGTTCCCTCCTTCCTTCCTTCCTTGCTAAGCTATAGCTGCTTCCTCGCTCTCGCTGCCTCGCATCCTACCGCCAGGGTCGCCATGGTCTTTTTCAAAGACATCTCCAACGGTTCCTCCTCCGGAGACTACTCCTTCACCACCCGGGTATGCCTCTCTTCTCTCTCTCGGGCTATGACTTGGAATGAAGGATTTTTACCCAGAGGTCGATTTGAGTAGTTTCTTCCTCTTGTAGCTCCCTAAGACCATTAGTGGCAACGAATGGAGCGGGGTGGCTGAAGATCTATCTGTTCGTTGTCACCATCAATCTCCATGCGTGAAGCTAGTTGCATTTGATTCTGTGGATAGTGGGAGGAAGTTTCTGGCATGTGCAGAGAAGGTTAGACCCTCTTTCGTTGTTGCAAATCATTTGTTAGATGTGATTCAGACACTGTCATGGTCCCAACCCATTCGTACCACACCTTCAACCAAACGCATCCTAAGACAATGTCACAGTTTGTACCTAGTATCTTAAATTGTTGCCATCTCATCAGCGGTGCCATTAGAAAATTATTTGGCACCGCTTCAACAGTTTGTGCAGCCAACTTTGGTCCACACATCCGAGCAGCCAAGCAGTAAAATACTAAATCTTTATGGCACGAAGGAACTGGGCATCAGAGCAACTACGTGCTCTGGAGTCCGGGTCCTTGATTTTTTTTTCTGCTGCATCGGCTCGCCAGTGTAGGGCACCGGTGCGAGATGTAGGAACAATTGTCTTTACCCCAGTTTTGGCACACATAGTGGACGGCCTTAGTGCTATTAGTTCTATGTTACTAAATTTGTGCATGTACACACCTGTTAGTATCAATTTGTTGTCATCTAAACATTGTCACTATGCTGTTGCAGTTATATTTACCTTCCTCATAAAATGTTCAATTTGTTATTTATTGTACATGAGTAAGAACTTGTAGCATTGTTGTAGTTAATTATAGCTTCTGATGTTCCAGAATTTGGTTGTTGTCTCAGTACCAATTATTTCATTTGCACATTGATCTTTTGGAGACGATATGTCATAATTAACATGTTTCTTCGGTTTTTCAAAATAAGCATTGGTGATTTCCTATGTTGCTATAAACTCATTTCCCCTACAATTGTTATTGATCTAGTTTTAAATATTATAGGATAAACGGAAGTGTTCTTGGAGTGGGTTGATCAAGAGTGGCCACAGTCTTTGAAGATGTGCCTAACGAAGCTCTGGAGCATGTATGAGGAAGAGAACACACGTAGGCTTGGAGAAAGTCTTGTCAACGTTGAAGCATATTTCATGATGCGGGATAAAAAGTTGAAGGTGGAGAATGAGCTCAGATTTTTTAAATCAGACTTTGCTAAGATGGTGTTGGCGAAGGAGGAGGCACTTTCCCAGTTGGCCCATGCAAAACGGGTTCTTACTAAACTGAAAGCAGAGGTGGATAAGACAAGCCTGGATGATCTCGATTAGGGAAATGAATATATTGTTCTTATGAAGTTGAACTAGCTATATGTTGTACTATGTTGTTTGCATGTAGCTACCATACTATGATGTTATAATATATTTTTGTGCCTGATATGAAATTGGCAAACAGATGTTCGATATGAAATGTGAATTTGCGTAATACTGGAATTATTAATTGTAAACTAATAAACCTTCTAAATGTGTCATGGATCTTTGCAAATGGTTCTAGCAGTAAAAGCTTGCGATGGATAGCCCAATGCCACACAGATTTCTTCATGAAATCGTGTGTGATATAGTTGATAAAAGCAAACAGTTAACCAAGGAAGACCATGTGTGATAGTTACACCTTTCAGACATGAGCCTACACATAAAACTGTGTGGGATGTACGTCCGAACGGAAACGTTTTCCCTGGATTGACTGTGTGAGATGTACATAAGAACAAAAATGTATTCCTTGGATTGATTGTGTGTGATATACATACGAACGGAAATGTTTTTCTGGGATTCACCGTGTGGGATGTACATACCTACAGAAATGATTTTCTCGGATTACTGTATGGGATGTACATACCTACGGAAATGATTTTCTCGCATTACCGTGTGGGATGTACATAACTACGGAAATGATTGGGTTTCGATGTCTCGCCCGATCGCACACGGCCCCAGCCTGGGTCCCAGGAGGGCCTATCCCCGATGATTTCTGGGTCATGTGGGAAGGACACCCTATTGCACACATTCAATTGGCGACGGTTCCAAATGTCGTCGCGGAAAGGGATTAAAAACCGTTTGTTTAGGACCGACGCGCACCACTGCAATCTCGCTTAGCAACCATCTTAGTGGTTCTTTCTTTACACTCATCAATGAAAATTCTCATAGCTTTAAGACACTCATTAATGTCATGCTTCGGTGGAATAGCTCTAAGTTTGAAAGAATCAATCTCAAGAGAAATTGTATCCACATTCCTAGCCAAATCATCAATCTTAAGCAATTTTTCTTCAACCATAGCATTGAAATTCATTTGTGAACTCATAAATTCTTTAATACTAATCTCAAGATCAGAGGGCATATTATTATAATTTCCATAATAATTGTTGTAGAAATTACCATAACTAGTCGCCAACCCGTGCATTCGCACGGGATAGTGTATAAAATACTTGTAAGTACTTTCTAAGATTTTAGGTGCATTGTAGATATTTGGCTGTTGCATCCTTCATAAATGTGTGCCTTTTACCGATATTGAATTTGCTACAACATTGACTTTTTCATATTTATAGTTTATTCTTGTAACTATGCATAAAGAATATATTTGGGTTCCTTATTTATATTTTGATGGATTTGATCAACACAATTTTCATTATTTTATTTCGCATTTTATTAAAACTTCAAGATTCCAGCTCTATTTATGTTTTTTTAACACAACTCTATTTATGTTTGAAGTGCATCATTGTGCACACTTTAATTTGCACTCCGTTTATTTGTATACTTCATTTCATCTCGACTTTTCCGATAGTAGTATATAATTTGCATCCCTCTACATATATGAAAGGAAAATCCTTTTTGGCAAGTAGATTTAAGTCACATAAGACATACAATTTTTTTCTCTATTACTTCATAAATATGGGGAAGCACATTTGTATCTGAATCAACTTGGATATAAAATATCAAGTCTCTTCTTCTAGATGATAGATTTGGGAGCACTTCTCTTCTGCTAGCTTGGAAGCACCGCAGGTAGAAGAATAATGAAACTAAGAAAGCTAGTTTATGGAGTTACACATTATAAAGGCAATGGTTAGCAAACTACTCGGTATTGTAGCTCCAAGCTAAACTTCCCTTTGGTTAGTAAAAAGGAATTCTTATATTGATTCTGAAAGTGCGTTATATCGACTAGAGGGGGGGTGAATAGGCGATTTTTATGAAAGTCTTCAAAATGTGGAAGTTTCGAAGACAAACGATAGAAATAAACCTATTACCATGCAGCGGAAGGTAGACGACACTAGGCAAACCATAGTCAAGTATTCAATGGAGTGAGAGCACAATGACTAATAGCAGCAATGTAGTAAGGATCAGGTAGGAAGATGTTATGAAGCCAAATAGAACACGCAGTCACTCAGTGAAGACAAAAGATAGTGCAAACATACAATGACTTCACAAGGAGTAACAGTAAGTAAAGGGAAGGGAAGGATGAAACCAGTGACTCGTTGAAGACAATGATTTGTTGGACCAGTTCCAGTTGCTATGACAACTGTACGTCTGGTTAGGGCGGCTAGATATTTAAACCTGAGGACACACAGTCCCGGACACCCAGTCCTGAACATGCAGCTCAGGACACCCAGTCCTCACCGTATTCCCCTTGAGCTAAGGTCACACAGACCTCGCCCAATCACTCTGGTAAGTCTTCAAGGTAGACTCCCAAACCTTCACAGACTTCGTTCACCAGCGATCCACAATGTCTCTTGGATGCTCAGAACGCGACGCCTAACCGGCTGGAGGATTCACAGTCCTGAAGTGTAATAAGTCTTCAGATCACATAGACAAGAAGACTTAAGTGATGCCTGATTCTCTTTGGCTCTGGGTGGTTAGGGCTTTATCCTCGCAAGGAATTCTCTCTCAAAGGCTTCGAGGTGGGTTGCTCTCAAACGACAAAAGCCGTACTCTAACTCTGAGCAGCCAACCGTTTATGGTTGTAGGGGGTGGGCTATTTATAGCCACTAGGCAACCCGACTTGATTTGTCCGAAATGACCCTGGGTCACTAGGGAACTGACACGTGTTCCAATGGTCAGATTTCAAACTCACGCGGCAGCTTTACTTGGGCTACAAGCAAAGCTGACTTGTCCGACTCTGGACAAGTTTCGCTCTCATAGTCTTCACTCGAAGACATAGGTTTTGGTTAAGCATCACTTCAGTCATTCTGACTGGTTCACTTGGACCCCACTTAACAGTACGGTGGTTCCTATGACTCAACAAAGAAGAAACAGAACTACAACAGATCTAAGTCTTCGAGCTCCATAGGCTTCATGCGATGTATTCTCTTGTCATAGTCTTCAGTGTGAGTATCTTCACATACCACCTTTGACATCAATGTCTTCATACATTTTTAGGGGTCATCTCTGGTAGGAAAACCGAATCAATGAGGGACTTCTACCTGTGTTATCCTGCAATTCTCACAAACACATTAGTCCCTCAACTAGGTTTGTCATCAATACTCCAAAACCAACTAGGGGTGGCACTAGATGCACTTACAATCTCCCCCTTTTTGGTGATTGATGACAAACTAGTTGAAGTTTTCAACGGGGAATATAATATGTGAAATTGTAAAGGATAAGGAATTGTCTTCATAAGTTGCAAGGGCTCCCCCTGAAGATGTGCATATAAGTAATTTGCTTTTGTATTGCAAATGCACATGGTAGGTTGTACTTGTGGAGATCCTCTTCAACTTATGATGACAATTCATTATGCATGTGAAGATATGTGAAGATAATGACATGCATAATGGAAAATGGACGTCTGCAAAATGATCTAAGTGCGGAATTTATCGTCGCACATGCGGAATTTATCATCGCATCACAAAGTGGCAAATAAGTAGCAGACGACCATTGAGTTTAAGTGTTACAACTCAAAGAACCAAATGTATCAAAACGAGAGTTGTAAACACGAAGCAAAATATAAAGCACCCGCCCATATGGACCCGCTTGAAGACTATCAAACTCATATGCTTCTCCCCCTTTTGTCACTAAGGACCAAAAAGGTTTGAAGACATAGAGCATCTACTCGTTCCCATGAAGAGTAGGTGAAGCAGCAGGGTCGTCGGTGGTGTTCGGCGGTGCAGAAGCAGTTGGAGCAGTGTCGAAGCATGCTGAAGGAGGTGGCGGTGAAGTGGCATCATCTTCATCCTCGATCACTCTTGCATTCACAGTTGCAGTAGAGGAAGAGAACTTAGAGTCTTCGAGAGATGGAGTGCGTCGCAGCACTGCCCTTCGAGGAGGTGTGGAGTCAAACTTGAAGCATTCAAAGAAGCCATCCTCTTGAAGATCATCTTCAGAACACATCAGCATCAGCCCTTTCCATGTGCGGCGAGAGGTTTCATGGGCAACAAAGGCATTCTTGGTGGCAAGATTGCGAATGCGATTAACATCCACCAAGAGGCTTTGCATTTAATGCTTCAGCCAGTCATGATGCCTATCCTGTTTCTGATGAAGAGCCACAAGAAGCTCTCGGTCATTGAGAACACGAGTGCGCTTCTTGGGTCGTTGGGCAATTGTGCTATCAGTGGCTTCAATGAGAGCAGGATGCGGTGCACGTGTAGTGCCAGCCAAAGGATACACACGAGTGACTGCTTCAACTCCTTCAATGTTCTGAGAAAAACTTTGATGCTCTGCATTCTGAAGACTTAGAGGTTCCTTGGCAGGCTCAGGATAGATGGCTTCAACAGACATATCCACATCAGGCAGAAAGATCCGATGATTGCGAGGAGATGGCTGATATGAGATAGCGGAGTGAAGTTTGATCAGCCGCATTACCCATGGGGCGTAGAACTTCAAGCCAAAAAGATCAGAGCCTGATGCAGCAAGTTGGCGAATGAAGAAGTCCTGTGCATTGAAGCATTTGCCATGAAGAATATAGAAGACCAAAGTCTTCATTGCACCTTCCAGCTTGGCATGTGGAGAGTGCCCTTTGATGGGCCAGAGAGTTTGCCTTATGATGTGATAAATAGTCCTTGGCAGATACTCTAGGTCTTCAACAAAGAACTCTTTGGGATATGCAGCATCTTGGGGTAATGGCTTCATCATACTGAGCATCTGACTCATGTTAGGTTCAGGCTTCTGAAAGATGCTCTCCACAGCTTCACTGTGAAGTTGACAACCAAATTCGTAGAGATCGCCGGGAGTGGGTAGACCAGTGAGCTCAATGATGTCAAAGGATTTGGCTTCGTGATGAACATTTCCTGTCATCCACTCCAGGACCCAAGTCTTCGGATCTCTGTTATACCCGCGGATGTGAAGTGTGGCATAGAATTGGAGCAGCAACTCTTCATTCCAATGCTCTTAGTCAGTGACGAATGGCAGCAACCCAACCTCTTTGAAGCAATCCAGAGCTTCTTCCAGATAGGGCAGACCAGCTATTGCTTTAATGTCAAGACGCTTGTGTGGGAAGATGCGACCTTGATTGTAAAGAATGCAGGAGTAATAGCTTCACTGCGGATAGCTCCAGAACCGATCAGATGATATTCTTTCCCGTGAGTAGGGGTTCCTGGAGCTATTGAAGAATGTGTTGTCTGCTCTGAAGCCATTGATATTGAAGGATCCAGGTGCTGATGCAGGACCTGGGAACCTAGGCAATCTTGGGATTGGCTTCTGTACCTGAGGCCTGTGCTCAACATGATAGTCGAACTGAGGACCAGCAGCAGGCGCGAGAACAGAAGCAGTGGGATCAGTGGCTTCGCTGACTTCTGGTGCTTTTGTTGGGGAGGGCTCCACATTAGCTTCAGCCATGACAGCGTCAGTGGCTTCATTGGTGTTGGTGGTGGCAGCCTCAAGATTTTCAACCTCCACTTGACGAGCTGGAGGGTCGGTCACAGTCACGTTCTCCTCGAGAACCACTTCTTGGTGGGACAGGGGAGTAGCAGCTTGTGGGGCTTCGTCTTCATCGGCTGATGCAGCCGGAA